>NW_009208848.1:90272-110944 GCF_000690835.1 Fulmarus glacialis
AAGCACGGAGCGGGTTGTGCTTTCCGGTATAGTGAGTAAAGGTGACTCTCACTGTTACTGTAAATTAACCTGTCAACACTAGCCAGAGAGCCGCAGCCAATAAAAATAATGGGTCTGCTAATGAAGAGCTGTTGACATAGCATTTCAAAAAGACAAGTTCAGCACTTGGGGCTGCAAGGGCACCAAACGTTTTTGTTTTGGTTTTTTTCCAAGTTTGCTTGGAAAATGCAGAAAAGTGCATCATTTCCAGCCTACTAGTGTGTTAGGGAGGGCATGGATGGCCTGAGGATTTTCAGCCCCAAAGGCCACCTGAGATTGTGTACTTAGCTTGCATATCTATATTGCATGAGAAAATCAATAACCAGGGGGTTATATGTGTTGCTAAATCATTTTCAGCCATGATACTCCTTAAAGTGGGCCTTTAGAACTGATGATTGAAAATTGAGCCCTCAGAGTTCTCAACTATTCAAAATTGTCACATAAATTCATGTTCTCTCCTTTGGTTGCAGGAGACGCTCACGTATCTCCGTATGGAAAGCACAGACATCTTTGTTTTCTCTTAAAAGCTCCCCTTTGCTGCAGGATCAGAAGTACAGGTAGACGTGAAAGTGGAAGAACATAAGCACTTCTTTGTTCACAGTGGTTTTTGAGCAGCCATTGGTCTTCAAAGCTGTTTGTATTCCAGCAAGTTGTGTTACAACTACTATGAAGTGATTTTATAAGTATTGTTTCCAGTACTGAGGAACAAAAAATCTTCACTTAAGCCAGTACATGCAGAGCTCATCCCGCTGGCCGGATCAGGGCAGTCCCTTAACCAAAGGGAGCAAGTACAAAAGACGAAGGAGCCTGTAAGCAAGTTGTGTGGTGGAGTGTGGGAGGGAAAGGAGTAATCCTCTCTGCCCTGGTGCCTGGGACAGAAATTGCCTGTGGAGCGACTGGGACTCAATTCAGTCATTCTTGCTGTTCTGATGTTCCTCTGAGTCTTCCCGACACATGGCCACATGGTTAGAGCACTGATGTTCAGGTGTTTTAGGCTCAGTCCCTGCCTCAGCTAGAGAGACTAACTGAAATGCTGGATGAGCCAAGAAATCTTACATGAATGGGATGACATCTCTTCTGTTTTCCCACCCAGGATCTGCCTTATCTTGTGTGTCATAGCTATGAGGTCCTCAGGCCTGGATTGCCTCTCTCCCTATGTCTATGCAGCGCCTGCCACAGGGACACCAATGTCACTGAGAGCCTGTATGGTAGCCCAAAAAGATAAGCAGATAGATGGATGTCCACATACGACTTCCCCTTTCTATCTTTTAACAACAGCTGCTACCAAGCACAGCTTTATCACTCTGTACTACCATCCCCTCCAGATAACTTTACTGAGCATCAGATAGTGGTCTCCAGCCTCTTTTTGATGCCTTCGGTTTCCTGCACCAGGGTTTGGCAGACTCTCCATTACAGGCAGGAGTACTGATTGGTCCATAGGCCAGAAACGTCTTTCACAACTCATTAAGGTTTTACAAATATTTGACTGCAAAAGAGTTGCCCAATACCCACATAGAGCTCTGCACCAGTGAGGTGTCATCTGCCCCAGAAAAATGCAATAACGTGATTCCCATCTCAAAGAACCTGCTGTCTAACTAGCTAACTCTTCATACGGTGCTAGCCCTTGCCTCTGCTAATTTGCAGTACAGCTTCCTAAAAAATTATTTTTAAATTCAATGTTTGACTCAGAAATATTTTAATTGATTTTTTTTCTGAACCATGATTTGATTTTGGAGACCTTTAACATAAAGAAATCTAGAAATTAAAGGCTAGATTTACCAAGTGACTTTAAAAACCTTGAGAACGTGGTGTGCTCTGATCCTACATCCTTAACCAGGAAAATTCATTTGTTGCAGTATTTACTGAGGAGACACGAATTCAACACTCCTCCTTGTGTCTCTACTGCAGAGAACATCACACTCGCACTTGGGCCCTTTGCTTCTCGGGAGCTTGTCTCAACACTCAGAAAAGGTGCTCTGTAGTGGAGCTTTCCCAATATTTCTAACTGAAGCTTCATCCCAATTTATAGAAAGTAATTAAAGTAATTAATTACCCACTCAGACAAGTGCTGTAGACACCAAAATATAAGAATGAGTTGTGAGGGAGAGACGTGCAACCACCTCTTTTTTCTCTGCGTTGTGAAAGCCTCTAAGCCGCCTCATGAATCAAGCCTTCCAAAATTCAATGTTTCCTTCTGAAAATGTTGAAATGAACCAGTCGGGCATTTCCAGAACTTTATTTGTTTGTTAGTTTTTGCATCAGCCAAAATTAGTCGTCCTGCCTGACCCAGTGTCACAAGCCCGAACTTTTTTGGGCGAAGGCTTGATTTATTGGGGAAAAGAGAACAATTGCAAAGTCCTGGTCTGTCCCCCTTCCTTCCAAGCCCAGTCCAGCAGCTGGGGAGCAGAGCCCATGCTCCCTCCCGCCTGGGCATAACGGGCAGCCTCTGACCGGCAGCAGGAGGTTAGCTACTTGTGTGGCAGCATGTGGCATTTCTTCCCAATAAAAAAAGAAATCACCAAAGCAAAAACAGATGATAGAGAGTAGCCGTTGCTGAGATACTACAAATAAGTAAACAATCCTTGGGCTTTGTGCTGTTGCTATTTTTCTTTAATGAGGATTGTGGGTGGGAGGCCCTGGCGCCTCTTCAGTGCACCCAGCCTAGAAAAAGAGCTCTTTCCTACCCTGATCAGCTTGACGAAGCGACAGGAGTGGTACCTCCTGAGCAACTCGGCTCACAGTTGGGGAGTATTTCCCCACTTTGAAGGTTTCTGTTGCTGACATCAGAATAAAATATGAAAACCCTGTCTCTTCTCCTGGAGCAAATCATGCAGTTCTGCTCCCACGAGAAGAAGCTGCTGTCAGGGAGTTGGCAGGCTTCCCAAAGCTCAGTGGTTGAGTGACAAGGCGTAGGGAAGGGCGCTGTACCAGGGATAGTAGTGATTTTTTAGCCTATTATTAAGTATTAAAAACTATAGAGAAGATGTCCTCACAGGCGCAAATCATCTCAATTGCAAGCTGGTGGTAGAGTGCATGAAATCTCATTTTGAGGACAAGCCAAACTGTACCACATCAGTCATGGGCTTTTTGGGTACACTTGCAAAATATTTTCCTGCACTCTTCAAACCTCGTGTTTGTCCATTATGAGACATGTTCAACAAAACATAAAGATACCAGTGGGAAAGAGGTACAGAGTTGTCCCTGGAAACACCTTCAGGCTACAACTTCTATATTCAAGTATCTTCCTACTTCAAGAAGCCTCATTCTAATTTTTTGCCAACTACAATTGCACTTACACATGGATTTAACAGTTCTGCTGTCTCTGGACCTCCACGTCTACTACTTTGCACAAAACTGGCCCCGTTACTGAAAAAGAAAAATGAGATGGTTATTCGAGATTCCAGCTGGACACTGAGTGGATTGTTCTTCATGATACAAACCAGCCTCTTGGGAGCCCACAGAAAAGAGGGCAGCGTTGCTTTTTCACTCCTCCTGCTATTCCTTGTGTGTCTTTCTGCATATACAGCCCTGATCCCTCACAGATTTTTTTTAAAACTCTCAATAATGTTGTTTACGCTCCTGTGGTGAGGGGACAGAGTATTTTGTGCTTAGTTCAGGAAAGGAACTGCACTGGGTAAGGGCTGCTTTCCTTGCCAAACACCAGCTTGAACGTGAAGATCTGCAGCTGCTTCTTCGGACTCCTGTGTTGCCTGTGTAGGTTGCTTCCTCTTCCTGCGACCTCAGTAAAACCTGTTGCTATTGCTGCCACTATTCCTTCCCTTACAAGTAAATGTACAAAAAGTACGAACTGCTAACATTAATGAATGTACCTTTATGTTCGAGGGAAAAGCAAGAACAATGTGGGCTGACCAGACTAGCCGGCTGCTCACAGTCAGCTGCTGCCAAACGAGGTGCAACGGGGGAAAACTGAAGTGCCCGCCAAATGCGTCACTCTGGGTGCCAGCTCAAAGGGCACGTGGTTTCCCACAGACTTGTGTTTCAAAGCTGGTGTCCAGAGAGGAGTAAAGTTTCTTCTTTGGAAAGCTCTGTCTCCAGGGGACTCTCAGGTGTCTACTAGGGTTGCGCTCCCTCAACAGCGTTTCTCTCAGCTGGGGTGATACAATAGGCTTGTGTGATTTCATGAAGCGTGCGGGAATATCATTAATACCTTGGTGATCCCTACCAACTCTAGCTGAAATTGGCCAACCGGTTTGAAAGATGTTGAGAGATGTGAATATGAGGAAACATATGCACACCACACCGAGTGGTATGTTGGGAGCCTTATTTCCTAGAAAACCCAGCTGCTAAATAAAACAAAACCACAAGTAATGTCATTGGCATTAGTGTCAGCAGTCCCCTTACCTGTCATGGTGCTGAGGGCCCCACAGGCCTTACTGTCCCCAGTCAGTCTCCCCTGGGGCTCCCCCAACCCTGCCAACAGCCCAGGACCCCATTTCAGCAGATAATCTGGGGCTCACAGAGGGGGACTGATGTCACAAGCTTTTGGGGGAGGAGGAAGAGGGCAAAAATGAGAAATGATATCTCTGCCTGTCAAGGATTTATCTCTTCATGTGTTCAAAAAGTACAAATACTTGAGATGACCCTAGCCAACAAGCAGATCCTTGGGGCATCTTCTCTGGCAAGGAACTACTGAAAAAAAATTGATTTGTGTGATGGGAGGGAGCCTTTAACACTAGGAATTATTTCTTATGAAAAAGGCTAAATAGTTCACACGCAAAGTCACAACTCTGTATTTATACAAGTCTTATCAAACTAATTCATGAACAATGGCTTTTTAGCAGAAAAGCTTTAAATAATAAGTACAGCATTGTGGCATGTGTTAGCAAGGAAAATATAATATTAAATAGCTCCTACAAGGCTTAAGGCCATGTAATAAGCACTGGAAGCTGAACAAGCTTCTCTGAAATGGAGGCATAACAAATATGTTCCTCCTGCTGCAAACAAGATCACAAACACTGGAGTATTCCCAAGAGTTTGTTTGTGGTTAACTATCTACATGATGCTTTAGCTTGTCTATCTGGACCGATGGCGAAAAGGAAGAGGAGCTGAAGTCTACAGCTGGTAGCAAATAAAATGGGAGGTTAAAATCACAGAACCAGCCTCCAGGGAGCTGAGGATAGAAGGTGCTAAAGGGTAGCATGAGGAAGTGTCAAGTGCCAGTGAGGGAGGGTTTGTTACCTGAGCGTGAGAAAACATGCAAAGGGACAAGTTGGAGCTCTGGCAGGGGTGCGCCTGGAACTAAAGTAGATACACAAGCTAAGGCTGCTTAACACCCTGAGAAACCAGCACAAGGGCTTTTGTGAGGATGGTGTGGTGCTCTTTGGATGACCAGAAGCCAAAATGCGTGGTGATCCTGCAGTGCACTCAACTCCGGTACTAAAGGTGATGAGAATCGTATTCTATTTTGTTGAGTCGAAATAAGTGAGTTAGTGTTTGATTTTCTCAATCGTTGTGCAAACAGTTGGCTTAATGTCCTCTGTAGTGTCATTATCATATTTTACAGTCTGTTCTTTGATGATTTATAGGCACATCCTTCAACAACCCCTAGGTTTTGTCCTTTGTATCAAAATCCTCCATAAGACTTATCAAAGTTACCTGTGGGCCAAGCCTAGAGGATCACAGCTTCCCATGACAGCTTCATTCCTGGGGACAATGGAGCTGTCAAGATCCACGAGTCCAAGCCTTGTGCCCGGCTGGCAGGGGCTCCGCAGCAGCCAGCCTTCAGCTGCAGCACGTGCTCGTCAAAGACAGCAGGAAGACTCAGATATCAGCATTCACAGCCTTTGAAAAGAAAATGTAGAAACATAGCGTACCATTAATCCTCCATCTACTTAAAGCACAGAATTAAAAACACACGAGAAAATTTCTCTCAAAAAAGGGAGAAGGAGAAAGATGCAGAAGTCTCCTTCTGTTCTTGTTTTTTTTTACAAGCTGATGAGCTATTCAAAAAAAGACATGATGAGCACAGCAAAAGAAGCCAGCAAATGACTGTCAGGTTATTTTCACAAAATCACAACCAGATCCTGCCTTTCTGTTTGAAAAAGAATTGCTGCTGTCATTACCTATAGATGATGAAACAAATCTGTTCATTCGTGGTTTTAACTGCAAACCTAGGAAGAAAGGTTAAAAAAGTCTCATGTTCCTTACTTGACATAATGCAGAAAATGATAAAAAGCAATTAATTTTAACATAAAGGAGGCAGGCATGCAGCTTGCACTTACAAACATTTGTATCCAACCATCCAGCTACTTTGTAGTAGATGGCTTTATGGATCTAGTCCTCCATTCAATTTTTCTTTCAGTGATCTCAAGCTGTAAAAATCCAAATATCTCCTTCATGCAACAGGACTATAATGGAGCCCCAATACTCCAGTGAACAGACAGCTGAAACCAGTGCCTAACGTGTGAGCGCACTGCTCTGCTCCTTTCTAGCGTAGCACTGAATGGTTAGCTTAAAACACCTGTGTTTTGTGCTGCAAAAACATGATTACCATTGCCCAGCCCAAATCAGTGCTTTACTGTGAAATTCTTTTCTTTTTTTCCAGCCAGAGCAAATTAGTGATGGCTTAAACCAGGCTCTCTGTTCTGAAGAGGACTAGAGCGTGGTGTGTCCTTTTAAACCACCATGTCAGGAAGATTAAATTAATTTGTGAAACCTTCAACTTCAGTGCTTCTTTAACTCTGTTTTTTATGTGTGTGTTTGACTGTTTTCTGTGTAAAATATAAGCACCATGCCTTCCAGCACTGCTTTAAGCAACCCATAGCCTTGAGGCTGGGACTCTATAGGTACAACTGCAATTCCCAGTTCAGGCCTGAGACATAGCACTGAAGAAGGAGAGAATATGATGACTGCTTTCAAACGTACGTACTCAAACAAGCACCCAGAGTAGCCGAAAATGAATACTTCAGCTTCTGCGCTTTTGCAGGCTTGAAGACCTCTGATCAGGAAAGCATTTATGCATGCATTTAATTAGAAACACATGCTGAAAATATGGACTTCAGTTATACTAACTTCAATGCAACTTAATTGAAAATGTGCTTAAATAATTCCTGTTTGAGGCCTAAAAGAACAAGAACACAATTCAAAATATAGGACGTTTCATTGGAATCTTAAAGGACTTTATGTGCTGCGTACGCTGGCATTATTTAGCCCTGGTTGCTTCTAAGGTGGAACATTTTGTGTGCTATGAGAACAAACAGCGACACTGCAACAGCTACAGACAATGAGTATATCATGCCCAAATAAAACCACTGTAGGAAAACAGACAACCAGAACATAATTTCTCAGCTTGAAATTTAGAGGAGACACTAACTGTTACAAAAAGCCTTACTGGAGCTTTGACAATGAGCATGGAGGTCTGGAGCCCTTAGCTTCATGCTGGGACACTGATTCATTCCTTACTCCCTGGGAAGAATGACCTCCTCCTTAACGAACTACCAGGAGAGCGTTATTCCTTGTACAACATTTAGTCTTCTTGCAAGGTGTCCTATCCCAAAGCCATGCTTAGCTTGCAAGAGTGTCACAGCCTGGCTGTCATGGCCATAGGGAAAAGGCTGCCTAGCAGTTTAGAAAATGTCAGACAAAGTTTTGTCACTGTTTTTTGCTGCTGTTGTTGCCTGCCACTTAGGACACTTAATCCTTTGCATTTATTTCTAAAAACCACCCTGTGCTATCACATCTTCAACAGTGCTTAAAAATTGATAGCAGGATATGTTTCACGGCTATGTGCTTTGCCTTACACATAGCATCTGTCTCGTCTGCTTTCAGCAGCACACAGAGCAGCTGCACAAAAACACTGCCCAATGCATGTGAGGGGTTCACGGGAATGCAAGGGGCCCTTCCAGCACACGCAGGCTGCAATGCTTTAGCTGCTGTAGCATGGTGAAGCCTCCAGATACGGCTCTATTAGCCAGAGAAGTATAGCTCTGTCCTACATGGCTAGGATATAACAATATCAACTGCCTTTATACAGCTTCGCTATATTTACAATAGATCCTGTACCAGAACATTCATGCTCTTTCTTTAAATTCACTTTGCTAACTACCACCATATTGCAGTCAAAAAACTTATGTCTTAGGTCTTCGGCTCAAAAAAACCTCCTCGCGTTATCACAACAGAAATTTATTCTGGAACATATACGCCAAAGAGCGTCAGTCTAGAAATATGGGGCAGGGGGAGGGAGGAATCAGTTAACACCATTTAAAGTTGAGTAGAGTCTCATTTCTTCTCAGTTTTGTCTCGGTTGTTGTTTTTCTTTTTCTATTGCTTGATGCCCTCTTTGAGGAGAGATATAAAAGACTTTTTAAAAGGACATTTGCAGCAGATTAGTCTATGATGTGAATTAATCCCAGTCTGTGTTCTTAAAACATTTGACATGTCAGAATTTACAAGACAGCTATGCAGTAATCATTCAAAATAGATTACTGCATGGCTGAAACTACAATTCTACAATATACACATACCAATAGACATAAAGGGCAACAAAGAAACGTACTCCAATTACATTAGTAGTAAGGGAGGATGGAAAAAGAGCGGGACCACCATGTAGTGTAGAAGGAATGACACCACTTGATCACACAGGCAAAGGAAAAATACTAAATCTTTGCATCAGCCTTTAATACAAAGACCGCGTGCAATCACACAATTAACACAACCTACATCAGAACTCAGCTCTCAGGCTAAGAAGACTACAGAGAATATTTAGAAAAGTTAGTTGTTGAGTTGTGTTGTTTCCCAGATCAGCTTCCTTATTAATTTTGTCTTGGGCTGTTTAAAGAACTAGCTGAAACCACCTTGGAGGTTCATAGGACTCAGGCAGGGAAACGCAGAGTGGACATTCATGCCACCCAGTGCGGATCATGTGAAAGTCAGGCAACGTTAATAACCCACATTGCACAGTCATTGGAGAAAAGTGTCTTCTCCAGAAGGTAATTTTCTCATCCTAAAATGGTTCTTAAAATGACTTTCTTGAGGCACCCCTCTTTCTCCCATAATTACAGAGGAAACCTTGATAACTATTTTAAATTGGACATCTAATGCTCCGACATCTCATGTCATGTAAGCTGAATTGCACTTTTATCTTCAGAAAAAGGAGTTGCTATGGGATTGTAGGGCAGTCATGTCACCTTGATTGTAGGAAAAATACTAGAATGAAGAAACAAATAAACTCTTTGTGAGTGACTGCAAGGCAACAAGAAAAGGAGTACAGTCAACATGGGTTTGCCAAAGTCTGTATTTCAAACCTTCCTGGAGAGCACCGTGGCTACTGGGTACAGACTACTGTGGGGCGGGTTTTCTCAGTCCATCCCGGTATTTCATGTTGCATATACAGTTAAGAGGCTAAAAACTATATTCCCCACATGCTCTAACCGAGAAGCAATTTGTGAATGGATAGCAACAGCGGCTGGATGTGCAGGGAGCCCTTTTGGCACCCAGGGACTCCCCGGTGCCCGCTTGGGCAGTCTCCTCTGTCACGGCAGTGCCACGTGTCAGAGGCGAGGGGCAGAGAGAGCAGTGACCAGCTGGAGGGAGGACAGTGCCCGTCCCCCTACCCCTACCGCTGCTGTAACGCCTCCTCTCAAATAGCCACACAGATGAGGCAGCCAGCTTGATTTCACTCCCCCGTGGTGGGCTTTGGCTTCAGAAACTTAACTCACTGTTTGGCTGCCGTGAGAAACGGCCCAGGCACAGCAGTGGACGGGGCGAGGCCACGGAGAGCTGATACAAGGGGAGAGAAAAGAGTGATGCTTCTGCCAGGGAAGGGTATGAGAGTGGTGTTGTAGGAAAAACTTTTTTATACAGCAAGCATACTGCCTTTTATTCAGACCTTTCCTGAGCAACAGCTTGCGGGGAATGCCCATAATTGTTCTCTTCTTCTTAGTCCTTTGATGTGGTACTTATTGAAGCCACCTCTGAGCAACTGTTCCCCTGCTCCTGACCCCCCACCACATCTTCCGGCAGGTCGGGTGCGTGATGTTCAGACCACTGTGTACGTCTGCTGTGGGAAGCACCCGCCAGGGCAGGCCCCGCAGGGTGTGCCGGGCAGCAAGGTCGCTCATGGCTCTCCACGCCCAGGGGCCATGCAGAATTGCAGGCGCTCGGGGAATTTTGCTGGTGGGAACCCAGATTCCTCAGGAATTTGTGTTCTTTCATCCTCCAGCAGCCTCTGCATGGGAGTCCTATGCACCTACCTTGCAAGGAGATGTCTTTACTTAGCTATCCCACACACAATAAAAAACAGATAACAGTGCAAATGTTTCAAAGACAAGTATAAAACTACCTATAAAGAGACATGGTTGAAATAAAATACATATGTCTTAACATACTGTCACATTGCTACTGATCCTATTTAGAATAATGTATTAACAAAATAAATTTAAATATCAAGTCAGATCGTTGGCTGTTTGAGATCAGCTAGTTGCCTGATCCCTGATGTATTTTCAGCACAATTACTGTAATTGACATTTTCTCAGGCTGCCTGACTTTGATTTCTGTTCCTTTGTGTTCCTGTGCCACAGCCCTCACTGTGAGGACTGAGGAGTATCTCTCTGCTGTGCAGCGGAGCACACTACACACAAAATCCAGAGCAAGGGTGCACCCAGCATGGTGTGCTCTCCAAACAGTAGCCCATGCAGCCTCCTCTGAACAGATGTGGAAGCAGTAATTTATATAATTACATTATTACTGGAACTGTGAAAATAATTATTTTCAAATATGTCTTTATTGGTACTGAATGACCATATGGGCACTGGTTCTGGACCTGTCAACTTCAACGGGTCGAGGTCTCCGCACTCAGGGTCTCTGTAACTAAAATACTTCAGACCTGGCCCTGGCTCAGCCGACCCAGCTTGGGTCTTTCCATTCCCACAAGGTGGATGTTCCCTGAGCCTCTGGGTTTAGAAGTAGTGATGAGTAAAGAATTGAGAGCAGAAGAATATGCTGGCTAACACACATGCAGCATTAGCACAAATAATACTAGTTGAATAAGACAACATCTCCTAGACTCAGCTGTTCTGCAGGCTCCCTGCATGGCAGCCATCAAGCACCAGAAGTCAATTCAGCTCTGTGAGAGAAATCACCATGTTCTGAAAACCCTTTTGTGCTGTGCCTGTACAGCATCTAGCATGGTGGGGTGCTGGTCCGTGTTAGGTTCCAAGGCACGAGTGAAGTGGAAACAGTGCATCAGTTATCTCAGATGGGGGGGCAATGCTGCCATTTACTGAAGCAAATGGTGTCATCCTTATCAACTCTGCCTGTCTTCCAGAAAGTCAAAATACAGCTGATCAACTGCTTTTTAGGTTATGCAGGTGTTTCCAGCTCCAGCCTCCCACACATCTTTTTCTCCTCTTCTAGCTTCCTCAGTAATAATCACAAAAGCAAAATGAAACCCGTAACAGGAATGATGACAACATGCAGAACCGTAATTTGTTCTTTAATCAGCAGCTCAGCTGTATTGGGCTGGATGTAGGACTTGCTCATAGACAAGGTGTGATGGACCAGGTTACCAGGTTTGTGGCATACCTTCTGCAGAGAACAGCACAAATTTCTCTTGCATTCATAGCTCTCAGATGGAGCAGAATGCATAAGCATCTCTCTAATTTTAGGTTAGGGTTTTCCTTAATGATAGTGAGGATGAAATAGAAATGACCAGTTTTATAGAAATACCTAAATACAAATATATGCTGAAGTACTGTGCTACGTAGGGTCCTTGGTGCTCTCACAGAGGAGACATATAATGATGTCTTACACTGTCAGGGCTGTCTTAAAATTGCACTGACGATAGATTAAATCAGTGTCTGGCTTTGTTTGATGCTCTTATTTCCAGCACTAACTTTGGAACATAGAATCATAGAACCATTTAGGTTGGAAAAAACTTTTAAGATCATCGAGTCCAACCGTAAACCTAACACTGCCAAGTCCACCAACTGAAATTACCTTTCTGTTCCTTTTGCCTGTGCTGTCTAGCTTCTTGTATTTTCAGTCATACTGCTGTGCAGTTTGCAAGGTGCAAGAAGAAAACAACCCAGAAGCAGAAGTGACCTGCTTCCAGGATGCTGTGTGCTTAATTTCATTTTTTAGATTTTCTGTAAACCAAATAATTTTCCCACAAGGTGAAACAGGCATAATAAATTTTCAGCACTTGCCTTTGTGAAGGGATTTCACTCATAAATTCAGTGCAGTGTCAGGTCAAACATCCCCTGGAGAAACCAGGGCATAGATTACAGTTAAAGCCACGAATGGCACACGCCAACCTATGGCTATACTTCCAGCATTCATTTTAAGCGTGTGACACCTTGAACTTCAAAGAATAGATCATTACAATAGATACAAGAATAAGCAGGGGAGAGGGCAGTGAAATACAACATTCACTTCTGCAGTTCTTAGATACAGAGCCAGCAGAGTTTTCCCACATGATTATAGAAACAAGGAAGTTTTTGTAAACTTAAAGGTGGTGAGGAAGCATAGTTGCATCTCATTATACACCAAAGAATGGGAAGGATAACTTTTTCTATTTTTCCTAACAGCAGCTGAGCTTTTCCTTTTCTTTTCTTTCCCAGAAAGTGGTCAAGTTAAAAGATAAATATATGAGCAAATATAGATATGTGTGTATAATTTTATATATTACTTATATGTAATTGTAGAGAAGTTCTACTTTAGCACCTTGACATCATTGGGGAAGTACTCTGTACTTTTACATTCCAGACAAACCCTCCCAACATCCTCTCCTGTACTTTGATGGAGAAATCCAGTGCTTATAGAGATAATGCATATTTGTATCCTACGAGCTGCGCTTCCTGCCCACTTGAACCTCTGGTGAAAGCTGCAGGTTCTTCTCTAAAATGACTAGATCTTCCCAGTTCACTAGTTTCTCCCATTCCTGAAAGTACTGCAGAAACTCATGGGTTTAAGCAGAGATTAATAATAGTTTTTAAATGTATTTTCCCAGTTCTGATAGGGATGCAGCAGTCCAACTGGATTGGTGGCAGAGGACTTCAGAAATAAAATGCTGTAAAGATAGCCGAAAAGTGGCAAGTAAAACCAACATAATGTGATCGGCACCAGGGATACAGGACATTGCACCAGTCAGACAAAGGGGCCTTTAGAAGTGTATTTTAAGCCTCTAGGGTTGATTTAACAGAGACAAAGTTTACTGTGGCGCAGAGAGCACTCTCGCTCCATGGAGGGAGCAGAAAGCAGTCAGCGGGTCCTGTCCGAGCTGCCAGGGGGAAGGAAGGGAGAGAAAAAAATCAGCATATTTTCTGAAAGGCTGTCTCTTTCCACTTCTGGTCTTTAGCTAGTTTGTGAAGTTTCACCCCAACAGAAGACAATGATTTAGAAGGGCAAAAGGCTTCCCTGGGGCTGGTGTCGCCAGACCCTGAGATAAGCCCTGGGAAGCTGTCCTGGGAACCTCCACACTGAAAAGCCCGCGAAGGGAATGGGCACTGCCACCAGTCTGCAGCTGGCCACCCTCTGGGTCCCATGTGTCTTTTAGATGTTAGCATCTGTGGGATTGTCTTGTGATAAATACCAGGATTGGTTCAAGACTAATACAGAAATACGGGGAAATTCGGTGTTCCTTCCCTAGGACTATTCCCCACATTACTTCTCACACTCAAGTACACCAAGACTGTAGAAACCAAGTGTTTAGAAGAGGATGGGGAATGCAATCATGAACTTTGGAAAAAAAAAAAAAAAAAAAAAAAAACAAAGACAAAACCAAAAAGACCCACTGAAATACAGTGGATAAGGTAAATAGAGTACCCTTCTCACATCTTTCTAATGTCCTTGGTAGAGGTCTCTCTCTAACGCTCTTTTCCGTAGTGATGAAGACTGTCCCACAGCTCCACCACCTCTCAGAGACTACGTCAACGCAGAGCAGCAGCCCAAGTTTTTCTTGGCAGGTCTGTCTGTAGTCCTCGGGGTTCCAGCTTGCTTAGCCTACTGTGGGAGCATCACTCTCTTACTCAGGCAGTGTCCCAGCATCCCTGAGGGGCAGAAGAGGCAGGGAAGGTACTGCTGCCCTGTGTGCCACCTCCCACTGCAAGGTCCTCCCTATCACCATCCACGCTAGCGTTCAGTCTGTTGCAACAGAGACCCCAGAAATGGGGACCTTTGCAGCAACCTTGAGCAGAAGGTCTTGAAGCATGGAAATTAAGTCTTTGCTACAATATAACACTTCTGTTAAATTCCCAAAGTGCAAGTGCAACTATGTGAACTACCTCTTGAATTTCTCTTTTGCAAATGAAGCTCTGCATGACAGCACTTTGCCCTTTTTATCAATAGAGGGAGTAGATAGCTTTTTCCTCCCTAAAGCTTCTGGCCATGGGGTTGCAGGCACTTCACTGCCAGTAACATTATAGCAATCCCTAACACCTCAATCTAAGTCTCAATCAAACCTGAAATGATTATCTTATGTTGTGCATCTTGGCAATCCTTTCATTCCTGGCTTGGTCGTAAGCCGTACCATTACAGTGATCACAAGGATCACAAAGCCAGAACTAAAACCTGTGGAGGGAACCCAGCGTTCATAAAAGCCGTCAGGTTTGCTCAGCCCTTCACAGCATAGCTCATGGAGCGTGACCCAATTTCTCCATTATGGCAGCAGTGTTATTTAAAAGCACGTGGTAGCTATGCTGTCAGCCTGTAGAAAGAAGTACCACTTTAACTTCCAGCAACTCCTTATGCTTCCAGAGGAAAGGAGAACCTCATCCTTGCTTTTATCCATTAGAAATGTGTAGTATCCTGCATTCAGCCCTGCTAAGATGGAGCACTGGAAAAGAAGAATGGGAGAAAGAATGAGCCACGTGTTGCAGCTGTATATCCACACTTAAGGCATCACTAGAAGACACTTGGGTGTCTCTCACCAAGAGTGATATGTAAAAATCTATGTCAAACCAATGAATGGATCCTGAATCCAGGCAGCCACGGATCACTGATGGCCTGCAGACCACCAGGAATCCTTGTCATCAAGTTCTTAATTCAAAACATTATACAAGTGAGATACTTCCATAGGCCAGCTCGGGATGACAGGAAGTCCACACTTGGTTTGTAAATCAGTGGAATAAGAAAAATGTTAGCTTCCTCAGTATTCATAGCTTTCACATTCTTTATTTCTTAATCCCAGAATTTTGAAGACAGAAACTCTGTGGGGTTATCCTCATTAAACAAAACCACCAGCAGGTCTCCCCATGCAGCCAAAAGAGTGGAGTTCAGAACAGATTCCATCCTTAATTACAGCTGAGTGTTCTGCACACACTTATCATCTGTGAGACAGAGAAACAGATCTGCATTCCTCCAAAAAAAAAAGGGTATTTCAATGCCTTGCTGCTCATGTACAAATGTAACTATAACTTTATACTTCTTCTTATCTATCGTATTTTTTTTAGATTCCTAAGCATTGAAAATACAATCCTTTGGTCACAATTCATTGTCTTTATTGCAGCCAAATACTGTCTGAAATATGAGAGATCTGAAGCCCATCCAAATTTCTTCTGACATTGTTTTTCCGAGCATGGCCCAAACTTTGCCATGACTCAAGTGAAGTTTAAGGCATAGTGGTGCTGAACAAAAATAAAGCATCATCCAACAATTTGCATAATGTAACTATACATGAGATAGAGATGAAATTAGATACTGCAGGGATCAGTAAAGAAGATACATCCATAGCCAACGTTTCAAGTAACTGACAAAGACCATCAGGATTTTGCAATGGAGAATAGCCATGTGTTTTTCAGTGATGTCAAAGATGAAAGAGATTATTATAATTTTCAGCTGTTACTAGTGCAAGCCATTTCACAAACTCATTTCAGCCAAGAAAAGGACCCAAATATGTGCCAAACAATCCCATACAAAGCTTCCTGTGCAGCTTGTGCATTTATACATGTCTATCAGAAGCACAACATCAGATTGTCAGACAGACGATACTTCCATTTGCTGCAGGGTATCAGACTCTGTAAATATGCTGTGTGTTTGGCCCAGCCAACCACAGATAAGGCTTTATTCTGAAGGTTTTTCCAACATAGACAGTAAGCAAATCTGATGACCTGCAGCTTGGAGATGGGAATGGGAGGGGTAAACTCAAACCAAAAGAAAAGTTTGTATTAAACTTCAAACAGTTAAAAAAAAAAAAAAAGAGTTCTTTAACTATAGGAGGGGAAAATACTAAAGTTACAACATGTCAAGTCAACTCTTTGCATACTAATATTGCTAGTTCTTTTTAATATGTGTTGTTAATGCTTTCTTCATCTTCATTAAATATGTCCTTGTTTTCTCCCATAAAGGCTCAGTAGCACTGTTACATATTGGTGGCTGTTATGAAGTTGTCTTTGTCTTGATATTTTCAAGATGGCTCCATCTCTGTAGCGAGCCTCTCTCACTCTACATTATCCACTGTTAATAGCAATCCAAACAACTCCTAGACTTCAAATATTTCTGAAAAATTGGAAGAGCATCCATGGCTCCATTCTGCAGTGGGAAGAACTGCGGCACAGAGAGATAAAATCATCTGTCCTTGGCAGGAAGCCACTTACAGAATACTTGCTTTTTGTTTGTTTTTTTCTCCCGCCTTTATATTCCAGATACTTCTTAGATATTTTTTCTTTCTCTTTCTTGCTGGTATTCTGTTTGATTTTTTTTTTAATCTTTGCCTTGTTTATTGAGGTGCCTGTATATCTAATTACTTCTCCCTACAGGCTATTTCGTAGAGGAATCCTCTCCCTGGTTGCACAAAGTCCCTAGTGAAACACCCAGCAGGACCAGGACTAAGCATACCTTGCTTTACTTTCATCCCACTTTTCTCCGTCTTTTGGATCCCTTTATCCCTAGTTCTATCCATTTTGCGCTAAACTTCTAACCCTCCCCCCCATTCCCTGCCGCCGCCTTCCTATTTTCTTTCTGTCTCTCTCTCCTCGTTTCCCACCAGCTGGACATAAAGGGACCAGGATTTGAAATACCAAACAATAGCTTTTCAGATCTTGGTATGTTTCCTAAGGCCTTCACAGGACTGGAGTCTATGGGAGGGGGAGTAGCCTTTAAAAAAATAAGTAGATGTTCCTAATCATTGCCAGGAGATGCACTAAGGGGAGCCTAAAAGGACTCAGTCACAAAAAGGGAGTGGTATTTTCCTTGCCATGAGCCCAGTATTGCACTAGCCAGCACTCTGAGTCACTGGGGGGAGCTTTGCTGGGAGAAGGCATGCGGGATGTTCAGTCCAAGAAATCAATCTCAGAAAAGCCATTGCCCTATTTTGGAGAATATCAAGTATCAACACAGAGTTTCAGGAAGGTTGTTCAAGGTAATCTTCTCATTATGGGGAAAAAGCATGAGCTACGCCTAAGCAGAACAGTCCTCCTTAACAGTTTCTCCCTGGTATCCCTTATTACCCTGATGTTAGCATGGTCAGTGTGACCCAGGGTCATCTGCTGAGTACAGATTGGTGGCATATGTTCAAAATGTCCCTACATTCCTTTAAATAGTTCAAGAAATAGTTCCCTGATCTCTATGCATTTTGGAGATACCAAATGATAGCTCAAGCCAGTCCCTGTCCACATATTCCTTTCCCAGCTCCCTGCAGTTATTCTTATTTGTAACATCAGCATTGTTTATCAATTTTCACAAAAATTACCGGACAAAGATCAGTAAAGCTGAAACACCCTGAGGTGCCCCTCTGTGTCCTGTAGCCTGTGACACAGTCGGAAGCTCGGGAAAAAAAAACTTGTTCTCAGTATGCTCCCTTCAACAGAGATATAAAGAAGAAGAAAGAAACTATTATAGAAAATGTTGGGAGGGCTTTTAGCAAACTGGCACAAAAAGTACGAAATAAATGCCTATGATGGATTTCAAATCAAGCATTAACCGTGGTGTATCTGTATTGGAATAGATGTCCCACAGACATTTGAGACAGGTTCTTTGTTGCAAGAAAAGCAGAAAATAAGAGGTAGCTTCCCAAAGACCACTTTGATTTATGTTTGTGTATCTTGCATGGAAAATGGAATAATTTGATACAGAGTCACCATTTGTCACTTTGTCATTTGAAGTGTGATGTGCAAAGAAATGCACAGAAGAGTGACATAACAGTGACATGGACCAGCTTGTCATCTATTGCTTTACATACATACCCTTCATCACTTGCACTGCTGAAACATCATATTAGCTAATCTATGTGATGTAATGAGAAACAGCACTGGGCATCTCTTCATATGCCTCTCTGATCATGGTAAGCCTTTCTGTTTCTGAAATCCGCGAGTGGGTTTTCATCTTGCCATATGCAATGCATATAAATGAAGAGTGGGGAGACTATATGCTTGGTCATACAAAGGGAAAAATATGGGAAAAATCCCAATATCAAACACGATGTTGATGAGTTCATTGCTTATCTGACTTTATTTCTGGGTCTGGGGATAAGGTTTTCTAAAGTCTGTCACCAGACCTGCCAAACACCTGTTGCAAAACAGGTGTTTTCTCCATACTTTGGATGCTCCTCCCTTAAAATGAACTCTACAAACCCCAACTACCACAAGATTAATTGATACTACTCACAGGTGAAAGCCTAGATAGCACCAGGCTATGAGTATGCTGTGGGACCAGCTCCTTGGTCCAGGACCATGCCTGAGGTATGTCCAAACTCCTCACTCCGACAGTGGGGCAAATCGAAACAAGACCCAGACGTACAGCCTCCCTCCCTCCCTCCCTCCCTCATGCCCTCGGTCCCAAGGGAAGGAAAGCCAGATGCACTTGCTGAAGGCAGCTCCGGTGTTTTCCAACAGATCCCAGGTCTGACGGACTAACAGACCAGGACAGTGAGGGGAGGGAGAGGACTCTGTACTCAGGCTTCCCTCTCTTCAGCAGTAATGTAAAAGAAACCACAAAACCAGCCCTACAATCACATGCAAAAAAAAGCTCTGTGAACTCCTGAAATTTAGGCTCACTGGGAGCAATACTTTCCAAGCAATTAATACAGATCTTCCCAGATGCGTTTTACACTACAGGCATACAAGATTAATGCAGCTTTCTCAGAATCTTTATAGGAGGACCAGAAAACAACCAAGCTGATCTGACAAAATGTAGACGTACCAGACAGTATGGCCCTGGAGAGAAAAGAGGAAGGCATTTGAAAACCTTGTGTTTAGGGACTGTTGTGTCCTTTTGAAATAACTCAAAGACAGCCTTGTGCAGGCTTTACAATTAGCGAGGGAAAAAAGAAATGAAGGAAATGGAAGGAGAACACGAAGAGCATTTTAAGAGGTTGGAGGCAAACCCCCCACCACAGAGAGTGGGCAAAGAGGGAGCTAAAAATAGGCAGCATGAGACAGGACTCTCCGAAAGAGAGCGGGAAGGACACTGTGTTCTGGAAACTAGTGCAAGCAACCACAGACGAATGCGCCAAGGCTCTTGTACATTCTGTTGGCAGTTGCTCAAGGCTGGCACGTAATCAGTACCAGGAAAGGTATCACCAAGTAGGCAGTGCCCTTCGCTGGGGCATGCATTGCCCGTACAAACTCCTGAGGGGCCAGAGGCAAATGGCTCATCAGTCAGTGACAGAAAATGATAAAATAAAGATGTTTATGGACTCTCCCTTATCGCCAGAGGAACTGATGGAAGGAAAGTTTTATGCACTTATCTCACTTCATCAAAAAAATGGGTTTTTTTTCTACCTACTCACAGTCAGTTTATAGCCATTTGTTCTTGTGCTTACATTGGCATTTAGTTTCTTTCTAAATTAGCTTTAGTTAGCTTATCTTCTCCCGCCATGTGTTTATAGAGAGTAATCATATCCCCCCCCCAAGCTAACACACTAACCCCTGCTATTTTCTTATTGCAAATCAGATCTTTGATTCCGTGATCACTCTCCTTTTCCACTTCTGTGTCTACTCTGGTCCAAACTAGTTTCTCCTGAAGTGGGGTAAAAGAGTGAAAATGAAATTTCAAATACAAGCTCACAAGCACCTTGCAAAATAGTACCTCTCTACCTCCGTCTAAGATGCCAGACCTGACAAAACATCTGAGGGTAAATAAGTCTTTTTTCTCTCCCAAATCACACTGATGTTTCTAACTCCCTATACCTCTTACAGAGAGTCAGTTTATAACAGATGTTCCGATCACCTCCTAAATGCAAGGATTTGCTATTTATACTATTAAATTCTATCCCATTTCTGCTGCAGTCACCTTCAAATTAATCTTCAAAGTCATCTTTATGCAATGGTCTGATCTTCATCTGTACTGGCGTGCTTCTCTTTTTATTTATCACTGGCAGTTTTCATCAGCTTATTCCCATTTTCTATGCCAAGCCCATGAAACAAACATATTAAGTGGTACCAGTGCCAAAACAGGGTCTCAAAGCTCCTCCTTGCAGCCTGACAGGTTTCTTTTCAGCACAGCATGTTGTCCCTTCCCTTTTATGTGCAACTCAAGTATCTCTATTAATCTCCATCCTTTCCAATCTGACAGTTTCTCAGGTAATACAATATAAAATACTTCACTAGAGACCAGAAATATTGGACATACGATATTTCCTATAGCTAGAAAATCACTTATTTTTCTCAAAGAGAAATTTTATGACAATATGGAATGCTTTATGCAGCCACGTCAAAGTTTTGTCCTGTTTTATATTTCCC
>NW_009208848.1:110973-136753 GCF_000690835.1 Fulmarus glacialis
AGTAAGCTGTGCTAAAAATCCCTGCTGCTAGAACTATACTTCTCCGACTGGTCTCACAGGTGAAGATTGTCCAGTGCCCTGACTTGAGTACATGGAGAGGGCATGGAGACCACATGTTCCTCACTGTATCTTCCAATCCAAGAAGCAGGACACATGTCATGGAGACCACATGTTCCTCACTGTCTCTTCCAATCCAAGAAGCAGGACACATGTTCAAAGCAAACACAAGGAGGTTGTTCTTCCCTCAAGCTGCAGGTAACCTCTGGAATTTCTTGTCCTGAGATGTTGTGGATGATTGAAGTTAAAAACAGATGAGGGGGCACATGAATGAGTCAATGAAAGAGGAAGCAACTGAAGGTTAATAACTACAACCCTCCCCACGCTTACTCTGGGTATGTAAGTCCCTGGGCCACAAACAGCTGGAGGCTCGGAGACTAATCCTGAATTGGGAAGCATGGCAAGATGGATTTTCAGTCTAACCCAGTGAATTGACTCTTACATATTTATGTAATCTACCATAACTTATTTGACTAGCTTATCTGAGTCTTATTTCCACCACACTCATTCTAACATACCTACTCCCATTCACTTTCCCACTTTTTATCTCATGGCCAACATCATCATTACTGAAAGCTGAGACAAAGTGTTTGTTTAGCTTTTACACAATACTTAGATTATCTTTAAACCCTGTAATAACCTTATGGCACAGCAGATGCACTTCTTTTGCTTTTTTCATTTACTTTGCTTGCTTTACCTGCTGTTATTTGCTGTAATTTCTTTTTTTAAGTTAAGAGCTTGACTTCCAGAAATTCTCGCTTTGTCCCTACATTTTCTAAGATCCAGGAAATGGTTTATTTCCTGTTAAGTCCTTTTTCTATTCCTTGTAGCCTTCAGGTTTCATTCATAAGTTCTTGTTTGACACAACAATTCATTAGGCCACAACTGGACCCCTTTCTGCAAATTCTTCCTTGCCAAAGATGAAATAGATTTTACACCTTTGCGGTAGATTTTACAGCTTTTACACCTAAAGGTAGATTTTACACCTTTGATTTGAGGAATTCCAGCCCTCTGCTGCCTCTCAGTTCTTCATGATCTCTAAGTAATGAAAGTAAGGACAACGGCTCAGGAGAGAATGGAAAGTAGATTTTGTCATCTGAAGCCCCTTCCAAGCGTCTAAGGTACTTACCTTCAACAATTGCAGCCATCTAGTGGGCAAATACCAGAACCAGTCACTAGTCAGTAAAAATACGGTCTCCTGTTCACTTTCTGAGTGGACTGATATTTCATGGCTAAACCAGACAATATGAAAAAACATGTCCCAAAATATCTCTATCATAAGCTTGTATTACAGCACAGTTGCCCTGGCCACCCCCCTAAGAACTCAGGAATGAGCACGCCTTGCTACCGCTGAACATCATGCCACAAGGAGTCACTTCGGCATACAGATTTATTCTCTTGCATTTCCAATACCACAAAAAAGTTATGACTTTACTAATGCTGCCATGCACTGAGAGTGGTAATAAATACATAACCAGAATGGTTTCTACAGTGGGCCACACAACTGCCTCACTTGGATGCTTGACAAGTGAGCATGGAGTCAGATTTACATATGTCAAGGCCTTACCCTACAGCTGTGATTCCCAGCCTGTGCTACACCTACCTTACCGATGCACCGATCACTCTATCAAGGGGAACGTCAGCAGCTGCTGATTATCCCTAGTGTAGATGCTTGCCATCACAGCAGGTGACTCTACATAGACAATTACTACTTTTGCATGCTCAATTAACTCAGGCAGCTAGGTAATTGCAATCCAACAACAACTGCCTTTTGGGGTATGAGAGGTATGGAAGGAAAATGTATCAGCTGGCATGCATTTGGTGGAGGAGAGGGTACAAAGTTGTAGGAAAAGGAAGAAAGGAATGTAGATATCTCTTGACCTGTCAAGAGCCACCTATGGAGCCACAAGTTGTTGCCATTGCTGCTCTCAGTGGTAATTACCTCTTTTAGCACCAGTTGTGGTGGTATCCACTCACTCTATGACCACAAACTGCTTTGCTAAAGGTTTTTTTATGCAGATGTATCAGTCACAATTTGAACATCATATAAAATAAGGAAAGTATTTCCTTAAGACTGACCTTCATTATTGTTTTAAATGACCACGTTACCATAGAGTGCATAACATCGGAACTGCTCTTGTGTCAAAAAAACATGCACTTGTCAACAAACATCATTATGATGACGTCTTTCTTTCCGTGCCAAAAGCCATCTTTTAAAACACTGCTACTTGAGTGCAAGGCAGTTTTGTCAGCTAGGAACTCACCACAATATTCATGCTGTATCTCTGATAAATGCTTCTAAATACAATGAAGGAATGACTTATTGGAAGCATAGTCATTTCAGTTTTGTTTTAAGTAATACCACAAAAGTTAGTTGAACTCTAGCAGTTATTATCGAGATAAAAGACATATGCCCATAAAAGAATTAGCCAAAAATTGAACCCTGAGAACCTAACTGATACACTTAGTGGGTACAATGCAAAAGTGTAGCTTTTCCACACCTTGCACCTGTGTTATGGGTGCTTTCAGGTATCTTATCATTGCCAGTGCATGCCTGCATTATTTCTGGCTATTTGGAATAAAAAAATTAAATAGCAGCTTTCTAGTGAGATTCAGTCCTTGTGCTTCTTTGAGATCACTGTTATGAAGCTGGGTATGAAGAGAATAGACATGATAGGAGAGGATCAGATCAACGTGGATGAGAAAGAAAGTCAGAAACATTCAGCCACTGAAGTTCCCCTTCCTGTGCCTACGGTGTTTTCCCTCTCTTTTCTCTTCATTCAGCTCCCATTTTCCCTTGTCCAAGTGTCTGAACTGATGCACAGAATTTTGTCCATTTTCTGCTCCTCCATCTCCCAGCAAAGTATCACTGCCAGATACCCACAGCTGCCTCTGCTTTTTCTGGAGCAGCAGGTATTTGTCTCCAGAGCATGAAGCATGACTGCTCAGAAGGATATCTCCGGTGTTTAATATTTTATGGGCAGGGCAGTTTCTATCAAAAAGCAGAAGCAGCTCTGCATCCCTAACCCCCAGGGCAAAGCTGTGAGCGTGCAGCAGCATCCAACAGTGCCCAGGGAGGGAGGGAGATACGTGCCAGAGGAGACACCGTGCTCTACGCCGACCTCCACTGCGTTCAGCACAGCTTCTGCAGCTCCTGGAGCCGGACACCATTTGGACACTAGTGTAACTACCTGGCTGATTCAGCACTGGAGCTAAGTAAACTGTTTGCAGCCAAAAACATAACAAATCCGTTCCTTTTTCCCACTCATAAATTATTTTTAAGCTCTGCATTTTATCAACTTGTTTTACTTGTAAGAAATTCACTGTAACTCTTTATTGAAGTGTATGCTATTTGTGTTATACCTAACTCACACGATATTATTTCTATCGCCAGATCAACTCTCTGAAACCTTTCATCAATAGACAGTGGAACTGAAACAGTCATTTCTAGTTGGATCTTTGAGCAAAGACAGACTTACACACACATACACAAAACAGCAGCCAACATTTGCTTCTGCACATGGCCTGGGGCAGCAGTTTTCAGTACTGACACCCAATGGTACACAAGAGATAGGAAAGCAGATGTGCCGTGAAGTTCCCAGCATCAGCAGAGCATCCTCAGCTACATATTCTAGCAATCAGTCCACCTCAGGGGAGCTGACATCAAACTGATGCTGGATTTATTTCACATTCCAGAATAGTAGCAATAATCCTAAATTACGTAGGTCTACACTGGACTTTAGCACCTAACAGTCATTTGTCAGCTTCAGTCTTGCTCCCCATGTACTCAGTCCCTGCAATATTTTAGCATGTTGCCTTTTGGCAGGATTAGTGTACTGGACGTCCCCTGAGAAAGCCATAGGAAATACATACTGGTCTTGTGGTTAATTTAACAAAGCTCTCGATGTCATTATTATTTAGTGGAAATGTAGTCAAACACTTACTGGGCAGCCAAAATTTAAATAAATTCCCATGTTCTTAAGTGATCATTTTGAATGTTTGACATAAAATGCACATCTCTGTTTAAGACACATGGCATATGCAGATGAACTTACACATCACTGTGGGTTTTAACATGCTGAAACGATTTGCAACTCTGCTTTAAAGTTGCTGGCTTCCAAAACCAATGATGATAAGTAAAGTGAGATCTGGAACAAATTAATATATTTCCCAATAACCTGTGGGTTTCTTTGGGACTGCTCATCGTACTTAATGGGCAGCCAGAGCTTCCCATAACAATAACAAAACATAAAAGACAAAAAAACCCTATGAGTATTGATAAGGTGCGAAGTCAAGCACTTAAAATTTAGGAAGTGTAAAAATAAGGTTCCCTGTGTGATGTTAATTTGAGATGCTCGTATACATTTATTCTGATACAAACCTGATATTCAACTCTTTTCCACAGACAGACCGGGAGGCCGGGAAGCAGAAGCAAAGTGCTGCTTTCCAAGCAGGACACAGCTGGCTGTCAGCAAATGCCACGCCAATGCCAGCTTCTCTGCCGCAGAATTAGAGAGGAGCCCGGAGGAGTTATCAGAAGCACAACTGACCAAGGTGCCAGTGTTTGTGAAGAGAGACTGGGTGTGCAGAAAACAAGCTAACTCCTCCATCTCCCACCTTTCCCAGGAGGTCCTTAAGAGCAGATGTAAGCAGCTGGGTTGCCCAGGAGGGGCAGCCTCATCCCGCTGCCTCCTTCCCTCCCCTGCAACCCCACAGCTGGGTTTCTCACCCAAGCTGGGGGACAGACAGGTCAGTGCCCACAGCCAACAGGACCTTGGAAAGAGAGGAGCAATCAGGAACAGGCAGCCGGAGTTGTTCCAGGAGTGCATACATCTCCTTGGCCGTCACCCAGGGATGTGTGGGGAAGCGCCAGGTTGGCTGGGCTGGTTGTGCCCCCAGCTGCAGACCTGTGGTGGGAGAGGAGCTGCCCCCAGCTGGGCACCTCCTGGGAGCAGGTGTGCATTGATGGGAAACACGTAGCCCCAAGGCACAGTGCAGGTAACACCTTGCAGAGATCCTCAAACCACTTCTAAATGAGCTACTGCAGGGAGGGGGGATTACTCCTGCATTAATGCAATACTGCACCCAGCCTAATGAGCTCTGTTTCTTAAGCTGTCAGGCCACCCTACCGTTCCTTTCCCCCTCTGTGTTATTCTCTATGTGGCTCTTACATATTGGCCCTTTTTATTACAGCAATTTAAAATGGAGAGAAAAGACTTTACAATTTGCACCCATTTTATTCTGCTTCTTTTTTTCTTCTTTCCAGAAAAAAAAAAAAGAAAACAACAAAAAACCAAAACAAAGACCAGCTCTGCCATTCAGCTTGTCCGGTTTTGTACTTGGGCATTACAATGGTTCACATTAACAGCTGTAATATTTTTTATAGGAGGTAACTGGAAGTTCAGAGACACCGAGTGACCTCTCCACACAGGAAGAAACAAAAGCCTTTATTTCCAGCTTCCTCTTCTAACAGCAAAGCTGCTCTCCCACCCTCCCTACAGTTTACTGAAAATTGTTCCTTCTCTTTAAAATGTTTACTCCAAAATACCACAATTGTGTCTCAGAATCCCGCAAAGCTCAGGGTAGCAATACAACAGACCCCAAATCTGTCAACATAGCTTCACGTCAGTGTTGCTGTCATAGCCAAAGTTTGGATCAACACACCTCAGACTGCTGCACCGCCTATACATAGAGCCCAGCCACTTGTAAAGGGGGCAACTGTGAGCTGTGGGTGACAAACCAACACATGGATTTGGGGAGATACAGGGACTAAGCTTTAAAATTGCGACCTAGGGATTGAAGAGTAAAAAAAAAACTTTTAAAATTACCCCATACCTAAAACTTCAAAGTATTTCTTTCAAAGTCAGACAAAGAGTCTCACTTAAATAATACAGTTGTTTATGACTCAAATTTTCCTCAGCCTCCACATTCCTAGGTATTCAGCCGACTTCAGTATTTTTTAATGTAAAGCCAGCTCAAGGCTTCTCAGCAGTGTAGGCGAAATGCAGTTTTGGAAATGGTGGCAGAACGGGTCCAGGGTGGGGAGGAGAAAAAATGAGGGGCTTTGGTATATGGTGAAGAACAAGAACAGCATTTCTTGCACTACGAGAAGTGTGGTTCAAGCAATTTGAGTCTGCTCAGAGCCTGATTCCGGGAAAGCTTTTTTTTTAAACCTTCCAGTTGCTAAAGAGGAGAGAGAAGAGATTTCTGCCTCTTGGGTGGGAGTGCTTAAAAAGGGACATACAGAGTTGTTGCCCATCTGGAAGAGGCTATTCACCTAAGAGGGACTGCAGGGCACAGGTTCTCATTACTCATTTCATTACTGGGTTGAATTTCCTGGCCTTTTGCTAGAAGTGGCAGCCAAATAGTGGCACTCGCTGTCCCAGCGCAGGGGTGGTGCTGCCAGTGCCCAGGCTCCCGAGGGGTGACACAGGGGAATGCAGTCACCCCAGCTTCTCACAGGGTAGGTGATGGGAGGCTCTGCCTCTTGAAGGAATAGCTCACCAAGGCCAAATCTGCAAGACAGGCTGTGCTGTGGAGTGCTCCTGAGCACTGCATTTTAGTCAGATTTTTGGGTTGCAGGTTTTTTTTGGTCTTTTACAACCAGAGGAATCTGTTTTGACCTCCCTACATGCTGTTTTTGAACACCAGCTAGTGTACATAGGTACGGTGCTAGATGCTTCCTCCACACATTGGTTAGCCTGCTCCCACCTTTACATGATCCTCGGAGGGACATGAATGTGGCACTCAGTACTCAGCTGGGCAGCCCTCTGAGCCCCAGTCAACCTGCTGACTTGTTATGGAAATGCTTCATAACGGGGTAATTCATGGCAGTCTGTTTGCAGAGGAGGAGAGATGTATCTGATCTCCTTTACACAGCCCTTCACTAGTTATCACTTACAGCAACATGTTCAACAATAGCCTCAAGCAAGCTCAGTGGCTTCGCTGAGGACTAGTAATGTCCATGACATCTGCTGAGCACCTACCTGGAGCCCAAGCCCTAGTTTCTGAAAGCCATTCATGGATAACTGTGAATGCATGGCGTTACAGCTTAGAGGGACTCGCAGTATGAAGGTGTATGTGGCTTCAAAGAGAGGAACAACAGCAATGGGAATGTTTCGTGATGCGTGGTCTGAATGTATGTTACACTCATTTCCCTCTCCATCAGAGACTTTTTAATCTGCCCCTCTGGGGACATGGTGATCAAGATGGTGCCATGTTCACGTGCATTTAGCAAGCCTGGGGAGATGGAGGGAGGCTTAGATATGAACCGGTGTATCTCCTTTCACCCACTGAGTGCTTGTACATAGGGACTGCCTATTTCAGAGAGAGCTGTTTACTTGCAAGTAATCTGTCTGTTGCCTTTTCTCCTTGCTTCATTCTGTGTAATGTTCAGATTAAAAATATGTTAAGAGGTCCAGGTTGGGTTAGCCAGCTCTTTCAGTGAATCTGCAAACTGTATTGTTTCAGCATGCCTCAACTTTCCATCACAATTTAGGATTAAATTAGTTGAATCCCTTCATGAAAACTAAACACGCAGCCAACTTTTGCTTTCTGTGGATGTGACTTGCCCTAGTGCCCCATCACTCCTGTTCTACAAACCATCATGTGGGAAAGCAAGAAGGAACTTACACTCAGAGGTTGACTGCTAGTCTCTTTCTTGACACCATGAAGGAGAATGTGATGTCCCTCAGTTGGCAGAAAAAGCAAAGTTAGTCCATTTCTTTTGTCAAATGTCTTAGTACTCCTTCTGCTGCCCCAGGAAACTCACGTTTCCAGGTTCACCAGAAATTGCTCAAGGAATCATCACAGATATACAGATCCATAGCTGCTTCTGAATAAAGGTGCTCTTCATGCAGCGTGTACACGGGGAACTTCCCGAGAGGTTTATGCAAGACTCCAAGTCCTTTGCTCATGTCACAGAGTTTTCATAAGGTTAAAGATTAAGTTTTGCATAGCACTAATATGAGCAAATATTTATCATTCTGAGCTGAACTAACACGTAACTGTGCCTACCCCAGTTCAACAAGGATTTTGATCTGCTGCCATAGGCTTAAGCAGCTTGCTGAATAAAAGCCAAAGGGAAGAAACATTGAAAGAAAAGGATAGGCAGTCATAAATAATCGCATAAAGTTTTCAAACAAACTTTAAAATTGTTTTCCCTTTAATTCTGATGCCTTACTTTTCCTTAACTGGTACTGCTTTCCCAGTAGAATCTCAGTGCAGGTCTCATCCTTACAATAGAAAAGAAAAACTGAAACAAAATCATAGTTTCTCATTTAATTGAGTACCAATTTTTAATGGGTGGAGTCAGGTCCAAACACAGAATTTCTCAGACAGACTCTGAGTTCTTTATTTGCATCTTCCAAAAGCCTTGAGCTGTTCTGCAAACGTTTTATCTTATATTAATTAAATGAGAATCAATCATTTCAAGATAATTTCAAATGATACATGGAGCACACAGGGGTCTTGTAAACATAGCAAAACATTACAACATCTGTTATTATTAATGCTCTTTACTTTCTGCCAAGTTTATCCATGGTCCTGTCGAGTGAGGAAATCCCTCCTCGCTGGTACAGGAATCAGATGATCAGAGCCGGGCTCACCAGGGAAGAGGAGACACAAGGATTCTGATGCATTTCAGGACAGTGTAAAGGACTTGCTCATACTCTTCTGACTGAGGAGTGAAGGAGCTATCGCCCGTGAATATAACTGGAAGGACTGAGTGCCGTATGAATCTCCTTCTTACCAACGCGTTGTGATCTCCTGGGCAACCTTAATTTTGGTGGATTTAATGGGGTTCAGTGAAGGTTCATTATTCATTTTCAATGGCTTGTAAAGAGAGGTACCGTGTCCTGCTTCACCCAGGTTCTGTTTGTCCAACGTGTCGTGATTACATATATTTAGCCCAGAGATGGCAGTGTTCAAGTACCCCCTCAGTGAGGATGTTTCAGGCAAGAAAACTATTTTTTCTGAGTGGAATATCAAAAAGTGGTAAAGACCAAGTAGCGAATAATAGTAATAGTGCAAAATACCATGGGCGAGGCGAGATTGGCAAGCTATTTGCGTGTCAATATACAGAAAGCTGGTGTGTAGCATGTCATGCTAACATCTGGAGGAATGAACTGCAAGGTTTGAGCCTCATTTTTCTGAAGGCTCAAAAAATGTTTTCTGCGACATTGATAAAAATTAAGAGAAAAAAAGAATCTTCTCACTGAAATCTCCAAGAAAAAATACATTCAAGAGAAGAAAATTATTTCCCACAACCTAAATCAGTTCAGACTTATCCCAGAGGGAGCTGCTCATCCTTTCTGCCTATTTCCACCCCATTTGTTTTATGCCATCTCTTTCTAATACAACCGGGGAAACTGATCAAACACATTCTATACATACCACCCAGCCCACAGTCTCAACATCCCAGCTGTATTCCTAACCTCACAAATTCACAGTGAAACCATCTCCAGGGTTTCAAAAGCACAGCAGCTTTCATGAAGGGGGGCAGTGGGAGCTCTCTTAATTAGCCCAGTTTCTTTGTGCATTTCTAGACACGTCTTCCTCTTTGTTCACCTTCAGGAGTTTAATGCCAGGGTGGAAAGAGAAGATTTCTCCTCTGTAAAGTAGCAAAGTTTTGGCACTCGGAAAAACAGCTGGGGCCAAGCATCTAAATGGAAAGAGCTGAATTTTAACCAGTCTGCACATTTATTGAGCACTAACAGTGGAAAATTTGGAAGCCCAGCCAGTTAGGTGAGCATTTCATCACCGGAAGTCCTTCACATGTTGTCCCTCCAATGCTGGCAAGGGACATTCAAACACAAAACCATCACTAAGGTAGTTCAACCCTTTCTGGAAGTACAACAAAATGAAATTCAGTCTCGATAGCTTAATTCGTTTAATTTTTCCTCTTGAGACATAACTTACTGACCTGACAGTCATTTTCTAGGAGAGGCTGAATGCAGGGAAAGCAGCAGGACTGTGAATTTTCTTGCCAGTGCTTTGAAGCATAGGTCTATACAGAGAAAAGTGTTGAGGATAAAGTCATGGAAAGGTGGGTTCCAACTTTACTGTGTTCCTGATTTCATTATCAAAGGTTTGCAACAAGGAAATCACATGATCCCCCGGCACATTCAGCCTGGGCTGAGAGATCCTGAGACAACAAATCACTCAAGGATTTGTGCCTAATCTACAAACAGCCAGTTTTTCTAAGGAGATCCCACGCAGATCAAGTTAGGGAATAATTAAAAATATCATTACAATTTCTCTCTGGCTACTAATAATAAGGTTTGAAAACTGAGGTTCGCCATTGAAATTTGCATGGTTTACAAAACCTGAAGCAGTACATAGCTGGATCAGAGGCAGCAGTCAATTTAAGTTTGTAGCTTCTGAGAATTGTTTTGTCTTACAGGCTGCAACATTTCTATTACCGGAGAACTGAAATAAAAAAGTTAAATTCTGGGCGTTGTCTAGTTTTTAATATTATGCATTATCATGATGGCTTAAAAGAAAGATGAAAACATGCAAGAAATGGAGAATTTTAAAGTACCCCAAAAGTGGATCTCCTCCTGAGGGCAAGGCAGCTTTGAACATCAATCTATCTCTAGATGTTTCCTCATTGCTATGAAGAGGCTATCTTCCCTACTAAGGAAGCTATATTTAAAGATTTTCATACTAAGCCACTGCAACAGCAAGGAACATAAACTAATTCTGGTCTCTACCTCAGCTCTACCTCTCTTTGAAACCCCTCTGGACTGGCAGAGTATTCTGTTCCATCTCACCAATGTCCTCACCTCACCAATTTCCCCTTTGAAGCCCTTGCAGACCTCTTCTGATGACTTAAAACTCACCTTTCCTGCAAGAAAGGAGGCAATGATCTAATTAAAGGCTACTCACCTTTTCAGTACATGCACATGTGTACATTGCACATCTTACCGCATGTGTATCCTCCGCTCTTCAGTGTATTCTATCTCCTTTCTCAGAAACAGCAAAGTTTAAGGGCGCGGGTATTACCTAGAAATACATCAGCATTACTTTCAAACTTACAGTAATGAACTACATCAACATCTGAAACAACTGTACAACCCTTACTGTGAGACATTTTGTATTTTATTTTCCCATGTAAAATAAGGTCTTCTTTTTACATAAAAAGTTTGAACAAGACTTCCACGTGTTAAATTTGGCATATTGTACACAATCCTACTGGTTTATAAGGTACCATTCCAAAAGTGACATTTTGGCCTTTTGGCATTTTAATGCCAGTGAACCAGTGTAACGACCACAAATACATATAGTTAATGCACAAAGTGAAGCAGGTATAATATATTCACACTCATGGAACCCAAGGGGCAAGGAGTCTCCTCATCCTCAAGCTATTAATTTTTGCAAATCAGCATCTTAACCCAAATTTAACTTAATTGTAGTTAATATTTAGCTGTTGGGCTGTGTGCTGCAGGGAAGGGGCTGAGAAAAGATCCACAGGAATATATCCACAGTCAAGTTCAGACAACTAATCACATCTGTTTTCCCTGGATTCTGCCGTTCATGGCAACTTAACATAGTCCCAAGTCTCATCTCTCAACCATTCTGTTAAACAAAGGTCATACATTTTGCATTCACCATGGAAAAAAGAGGCTCAATTGACTATTTTGGCCAGCTATTCATCCTCATTTCTTTTCAATGTAATATCTAACATGTTGATGCTATTTAACAAAAATTGAATTCATTAACACATTAGTCAATATACAAATATTGTTTGATGATTAAATTCTTGTTCTTTTTCTCAGGCATCAAGTGATCAAACTAAATCTCAGATGTTTTTTCTTGGTGCTTGACTTTCTCAGCTGTTTTTTTTAACTATCATTTTCTGCCGATAATTGGGTAAAAGGAGATGCTTCTGTAATTACTGTCTTTTTGGATGGTCTCTTTTATGTATTATTAGAGCATTTCTGCTGTTTGAAGGGACTGTGGCCATCGCCCCTATTGAAGAGTTATACTTGAAGAAAACAATGGGAAACACAGTTCTACAACCGCCATGCACGGACTTCTCTTTATTTGTCTGAATAGGGTTTGGGCTGCAGGATCCTGGAGGATAATTTTATGACTTTTTGGACATAGCCTCACTGTCCTGCCTAAGCACAGCAGACTGTGAGGCACAGCCTAGTTACATCTGTGCTAGCAGACAATGGCTCTGCTCCTGCTCCTGATCTAGTCACTGAGAATTTTGCCATGAACTCATATTACTGTAATTCAGATGTGCTACTGAAACAAATGTGATGTATATTTTCCATGATATGATTACTGGATTCAGTTCTGGTCAATTAAAGCAGCCTGCCCAGGGCTATCAACAGGGTAATGATTAATGTCAATAAGCAACCCTTCCTGGCATCTGCTGGCTGCCTGTAAAAAAAAAATTTCAAAAAGGGGCAGTCACATCAATTTGCTGCCTTCAGCTACATTTATACTAAGAATACGTAACTGCATGGAGCTGAAGCCATGTATTGTGCCCAGCAAGAAACTGGCAGAGGGAACACGTGTTACTAGGAGTGTGTCGGACCTGCCGTGAACGTGGCCCTGGTTCAAGGTGAAGAGTTTGGCGGCAGCGCTGTGCACATCACCCGTGAAAGACCATCCAGCGGCACTCTGCCAGTGCCTCACAAGGCAGCCGGACTAGACCCGAGCCTCGCAGCATGGAAGAAAAAGGCTCAAAAGGTAACAGAGATAAGAGAAAGTTTTGTGCATGTGAGCGCTTCGATCGGCATAATTATAACAAAACGGCCGATGTGCCAACCAGGGCTTTGCTGCGCGGTGGGCAGCCCAAGTGCCAGCCCTGCGGAGGAAAGCACGAGAGCAGCCCTGGGCTGGGACCCTGCCACAGAGGGAGAACTTTAGAATAGAGAAGCTCCTGGTGAACTTCACGTGGGTCCCTGGCTCCCCCCGCTCTCCTTCCAGCTAAGCTCCCAGTACACCCACACCGACCCTCAACGTTTCAGCAAGCGTGAGACATCTTCTCTTTTTCCATCCTAGCTGGGCCTTCCTAATCAACCAGTGGGTTGCGTCTCCAAAACAAGGACGCTCCTTCGCGCTCCAGCTCCTTTCCTAGCTCCTTCTCCCCTGGTTTTGATGCCACCCTAGAGATTGTGCTAAACAGATCCCCACACCGTGGGGAGCAAAGATGGGCATCTCTCCTTCTCCATTGTTTTGAAGCAGGAAATGGCTGCAGAAAAGCCTCTTCTCAGCGCGCCCAGGCTGATGACATGGGACTGGTGGGATCCCTTCTGGTCAGAACGTAACCCTCACTGGAACAATCAGCAATTTGGACATCCGAAAATTATTTTATTAAACAGCAGTTGTTAACCAGTAGGAGGTCTTTTTCCACAACCATTCTTTAAAGCCCAAACATTTCCATGTTTCCTGTAATACTTGTGCTTAGTCACACATTGACAAATACAAGGAAAAAAACTCAGATCTGTACGACAGATTTTTGGAACCGTCAAAATAATCTCTTTGAATTTTGCAGTCACTCGACAGCAGGAGTCCAGGAGGAGAGTGTTGAAAACAAAAGCTTGTATTTATCCACTGGAGTTTTTACTGCATTTCTCTCCCAGAAAAGGATACCTATCATATTCTGCTAAAAATACATTATCAAATAAACAGACCACAGACCCCATTGAAGTTTAAATGTTGCCAAGTCCACTTTTTGCTACCTAGCCTATAAGCCTGACAGAGATAGAAAGGATGGTCCTTTGCAGTTCAGCCAGAATTTATCACACTTCAGGATGGAGGTATTTAACACACTCAGGTATGGAGACCAAAGGCTCTGTCAGAGGACATCTTCTGCAGAACATCCTGCCATCTTGCAACTCGCACACCCATATGAAGAAGTCTCCAGCTGAGTCTGCCTCCCCCTGCTGTAATACATCACAAGAAAAGAGATACCTATATCAAAATGCTCAAAAATCTGAATACTTAGAAGTATTAAGTACTACAATTAAGAGTTAGTAGTTTACTCTCTAAATACTTAGAGAAGAATGGTTGTGCTGGTTGGGCACAAGGCTGCGTGTCACTAATCAATGAAACTTTTCTCCTCCACGCCAGGCTGTCAGGAGGCTGGCAGAGGGTCTTGTTCAGACTACTGTCCATGCAAAGAGCAGGTCCACTCATTCGTTTTTTTATGGTCATCCCAGAAGGCCATGACTTTAATGGAAGCGAATGTGAATATCCCCTCCCAAATCCATCAGTTTTGAGGCATGGAAGGAACAAGCACTGCATCTCTAGGTAGATTCTGAAAGAAAGAGATAAGCCTGGCTGTTTTTCAAAGGACTGGCTTAGCACAGAGCTGGGACTGCGTGTAGGCAGCTGAGGAGCACCACAGCCTGCTGAGGATAGCAGCCCTGTGGTCTGCTTTGCTGGTGGCACAGGCCTGAGAAAATGGGTTTGCTGCTTGACCTTGCATGACCAGCTCCTGCTGGTGGGATCCTCCCTCCTTCTTTCACCAGGCGTGCACCCATGAGCAGGAGCAGCAGGCTGGGCTCTCCCTCAGATTCTCTCTGCCTCAGATTTGCCCTTTCCTCCTCCCCCTTTTCTTTCCAGGGCAAGTCCAGTCTCTCCATCCCTCACCTCAGACCACGCTGGCTGTGTTGCTGAGAACCTTGAGCATGGGATGCTTTGGGGTCTACCTCCAGGGGAGAGCTTCAGGCTATGTCCCACAGCGTCAGCATGAGAGATCCAGAAAGGCCTGGGGCTTGGACATACTTATAGTATGTCCTACCAGCCTGCTAAGTAACATGTAAACATCATTTGCATCTACTCCACATCCCAGACAGTGACTGCTGTTCAGAGGTACTTCACTCTCCCCATGACATGCCTGCATGTCCTTAGGAGCCCAACTCAAAGGCATGGGTTTCACCAGCCAATGCTGAGAGTCAAAACTTCAGTGTCTGATTGTGAATCTGTTCCTTAGCCGATCGCATGCCCATCTGAATAATATGAATAATATTTTTCACCAGATGAAACATTTCTGCAGCTTGGAGGAGTCCTGTGAATACAAAGCACATTCTAGTCCATGAGGTGCTTAATTCTTTGTGTCTCTGGCGTCATTTTGCTGTGATGGAGTTACAGGTGCTGTAGGAAAATGAGCAACCCTGCTCATCACCTTCACAGCGTACTCAGAGTTGGCCTCTAATAAAATAAAATAAAAAATAAGACTCTCCAACAAATATTTTATAAAATCACAAATATTCCCTGATAATAAAGACAGTATTTATGCTAAAGACTGTGTTTTAAATCAATTTTGGCCAGGTGAACTCAGTGCTGGCTGTGATGGGGTAAAGCCATGGGGGAGAAGTCTCCTGGAGGGGCAAACAACGGCAGCTGGGTGTGCACATGCCCGTCTGCATCTGGGCACCACCAAGCTCTTGTGGTGACCTCAGTAGGATGAGTAGTAGACCCAGCATTTTCCATGCAGCAGAGAACAATTTCTTTCACTTTGCAGCTTTCTCCTGAGGCTCCCAAGAGAGCAATCCTTCTTTTTTCCAGACTGTTTCCAACTGCCCTAGAGCTTCCCCCCAAATCCCTGTAACTCCTGCCTTATCGATACAAGAAAGGAAGGAAACATAAAATGTTCAGAGTGACAGGTTCAACTGTTTTTCTTCTTAACTAAAAATGTGGGAATTCTGTGGTGGTAGGAGAGAGAGTTGAAAACACGTCAGTGCAGCAAGGTGACGTGTCTTTGCAAGCCTCCTGCCTCTCGCTCCCCTTCCACAGGCACAACCGGCCATGAACACGGATGCAATAGAAGCGGCTGTCGCAGACCTCCCGGTTTGCCCCATTATGTCTTCTAGCAGTTCCTCTCGGCGCAGACCCCTTTGATCAGCGATACAGGGAAGATTAGATCTGAGCTGATACAATGGCTCATTGCGGGACAAGGCTTGTTTGGCTCCTGCCTGTCAGTGTGACGTGCCATGTCCGTGGGGCTGCTGCATCTGCGTAAGAGCAGCCACGCTGAGCTCCCACGATGCACAAAACTTATGTACTGAATTTTCCCTCTTTGCCTCCAGCCATCCCTGTTCTGCTTCTTGCTAAGTCAATTAATATCTACCATACTAGCAGTAAAGGGCCCTTGGGAAAAAGGAAACCAGGGAGTAGGCTGGTTGTTCCCGATCTAGGCTCACCCTGTGCCAATACAGCATATTTTCTAGAGTGTTTTTTACAATTCAGTTTAAATGACTCAGCTGAGGGGTTTTGTATAACTTCTGACCACAGCCTAACAGTTCTCACAGGAGGTAATATTTCCTAGTGTTTGGCATGAGCTTTCCTCCTTTTCATCTTAGCACTTGTGCTCCTTCAGCAATCCTTACCCATTTCTTTCCTTTCTTCGTGCTCACAGCCTGCAACTTTGTAAGTGGTTACTGGATCCCTCAGCTTCCACCGAGCCCTTCACCACGCAGCGTAATATATCACATTCATTACTGTTATGCAAGTACCTAGACAGACAGGCTTTATCTAGCTGTTTTAATCTTTCCCATAAACCAGCCCTTAAAGTCCAACAGCGGTTTGAGTTATTTTATGTGAATTCCCTCCAGTTTGTCAACATCAATCTGCAATGCTCTGATCTTTGAATAACTGGATTGTCGCAGTGCTGACAAGGTGTGACCGTTTTCTTTTTAGTAAGTAACCAGCTACTCATTTGTTGCATTTTACTAATTGCATTTAATTCTACCTCTGTTTTTCCCCAGTTCCGTTATACTCTCCATGTTACACTTATTGTGGTAAGTAGCACCAGACACAATCAGATTCCTTAGTCTGTCAGCAGCAAAGGTAATCACCGCAAATATTTATAACACAGCAAACTCTGATATATGAAACAATTAAAACCCTTTCAAAAGCATCCTCCCTCTAAACCTGTCTCCTGGTAAACTGAATTTAAGTGGCAGCAAAGTAATAGAATCAAAACATTGCCTTTCATTTCTGCTGATGTGAAATATTCTCCCTCTCCACTCCATGTTCTTCCTCCTCACAGAGTGAGTAGATATTTGATTAGGTACAGATTTAAACACAAAAAGATTTTCCAAGCCTCAGTTCCAAGTTCCAAGCAATTACCCGTTTGCTGGGTGTAACTCACTGCAGGGTCGCCCAACTGGAGAGCAGAACAGAGGAGGCTCTTTACAAAGAAAAAAAAATATTCCAAGTGTTTCACCTCACAAGGAATTCTTGAAAAATGTGCTTCCCCCCAGAGACCTGGAGTTGTTTGTCTCACTCGAGGGCTGAGTATTTTCCTCTGGCTAGCAGACTGGCAAAGAGGTGGAGGGCTCATGCTGCAGAGTGAGTGAAGAGCTGTCCCGAGCTGACACCAGATTTGCACGGGAGCTCCCGAGGGCTCCACTTGTGTCACCTAATAGTGCTGTCTGCCACATACCGGACCTCTGCACTTGATCTCAGTATAGCAAGCAGGATGTATGTGCCTCGCCTGCTCTCCAGCAGCACTGGCAGCAGAATAACTTTGCAATCAGGGCAAAAAGTCTCAGTCACATGCCCAGGTCTGCCCCTAAAGCAGCCTTTCTAAGAGGGAATACAGTTGTTAAGGCTGGTGGTCTTCTGGTGACCATGCAACACTGTCTCTGAGGAGCTCACCTGGTGAGCTAGTATTGGTCCCCCAGGTCTCAGATAATCAAGATTAAATGTGATTTTTTTAACGCTAAAACCAAGTCTAAAACAAGAAGCTAACTAACTAGCTCTGACTAGATGACACCAAGTGGTCACAGCAAAATTTACATTTATTATTACTGGAACACTTTGCAAAACTTTCACCCTTTGAACTGAAGCTTTGCAGCTTTGCCATTTGAACAATTTTAATTTTTATGTGGGAGCCTCTAAGTCTGGGTATTTTGATTCTAGGAAGAGTGCTCATACTGTTAAAAAACACAGGGAAAACATTTCAACATAAATTGCTACCATATTCAAAAGCTGACTTACTGTATATTAAGAAAATGTAGATTTTTAAGCACTCGTTATTAATTTAATTAATTAATTAATTAATGGCTCATGAAGTGATTAATAACTAGGCTATGCAGTGGTGCTAATATAGAAGTCAATGAAAAAGTTCCTATTACTAAAACATCAGAGGTCTTTGGATAAGGCATTGCATAGACTACGCAAACTTACTGAAGTATAAAATAGCAGCAGATCAGTTACACCATTATTTCAGAACAAGTGTTTATCACTCCCTATGCTCTTAGGTTTATAATATCTCTTACAAGAGATAGTTGAATATATCTCTATTGGACAAGATACTTAATGGCATAGGAAAAGAGATGTTAGTGGTGCATGTTCTCATCCGTTACGATTTTGTCTATGAAGTAGAGTTATACGAGCAAATATCAAAACATATTTTTAAAAGTTAGTCATCTGCTGCAATGTGTTCTGTTAGGATGTTTTCTTTTCTCCCTTAGATGACTCTGTGAAATACTTCCCTAGCTGTTTTGCCAGCAACCATGAAACCCCAGCAAAACATCAGAAGCCCAGCCAACCCAAGACTGCAAAACAGGCTACGCTGAAAATTAACTCAACAGGTTCCTCCATTGTTTTTGAAGAGCTTAAATTCTTCCCCCACTAAAGAGCCTGAACCTGTGCAGGCACACGTGAAAAAGGAGCAAGGTAGTGATGTGAAAGCAAATGCTCTCTATGTCCATAGGGAAGGGCAAGGTGAGAAGCAGGTGTGTGGGCAAAGGTGTGTGGATACACGGTCTTTGTACTACTACTGTCCGTAGCAACGAAATTCTGTTCTCTTTCTACACAGAGTTATCATCCCCCCTAAATATTTCCTGGTTTGACTCTGATCCCTGTATAAGGCATGTTCTGAATCAAAAAACTGTGACTTGAAGGAGAAGGTGAGAACAGCATGAAACACGCAACGGAAGGCAACCCTCGCCATCCTCTTTCTTCCTGAGCTTTCAGTGGGCTAAATGGCCTGCCTCTGTCACTGACGCAACAGCGACTGGCTGTACCGTGAGGATTTATTCCCCTGGTACCTATGCAGGCCTGCCCCACAGGTGCACGGCCATTTGACCAACTTGGCCACTTCAGAGACTAGCTATGTTAGAAATACTCTGTGCCCCTCCGTTTGTCCTCACTGCTATTGACAGGTCTCTAAATTTTAAATAATCTTACATGCTCTCTTTAGCATCTCTCTAGTTGTCTGCTTACTTCCCATTTAAGATCAATTTAAGAAGAAATCAATGGCCCAAACACCAACTTCCTCAGGCACTTCTCTCTAGACTGTAATGCATTGCTGGCATCTCCTCTGCATCTGGTCTGTTAGCTGTCTTTCTCTCTTTATAGCAGTGGTTTTATCTGAAAGAATTTTAATTAGCAGAAAGTTAAGATTCCTGGAGAAACTGTACTTGGAAGAGTGGTCCTGAAAAATCTAAATACATATTACTTATGCTGTATTATGTTTTGCTTTGGAACAAATGAAATACTGCTTCAATAATAACACAAGTGATAGACTTGAGATCGACTACTCAGGCAAACCCATGGGCTCATAAAGCACAAGGGCCTTGTTGAAACCACAGCAAAAGCCTCACCCTGGATGAAACTGTGCCCCGAGCCCCTGAGCCCTGCAGGGTAACTGGCCTTGGAAGCAGGGTCGATGAGGGACTTGTACCCGTTGCGTGGGTACTAACCTATTTCAGATAAGCAGGTACTTGGCAACTGCGTCCAGCAGGGCACTTGCTCTGCGTGACAATCTCCTCTCCTTAATCAATACTGGCACGGTGGTATTCCTTTGTTCTCCTTACTGTCAGGCTCTCTCTCACAGCAGGAAGGTTTGCCCAGCACATTTCCTCAGCGCAGACTCTGCCCCCTCGGAGGAAATATCCTACCTCCCTTTGCCCTCCCCAGCCCCACGTGCCCGCCTGGATCCCCCTCGCCACGGCAGCTGAGGAAGGGCAGCAGCAGGGACGTTTCTGGAGCTTGTCCCTCTCGCCTCCCTCCTCCCTGACAGAGCCAGCGGGCTGCAGCTCCGGGTTGGAATTCCCCTATCAGAGAAGAAAAATCCCCTCTGATTGCAGAAACCCAAATCGCCCACAGAGGTGGACGAGTGATGGAGTCCAAGTGTTGCTGCTCTGACATGTCACCTCACACAAAAAATCATGCATGTCGAAGTACCTCAGTGTGGGGCTCCCAACCAGCAGGAGCTCCAAGGCTGAGGAGAACATTTTGGCAGCTTAGGGACATGGACGTACCTAGTAGCCCTGGGGGCACCCAGGTTTTACAACACCTATGCTTAGGCCCAGAAACAATATAAAGGTAATACAGGAGATATACTAGCAGTGCTACTGCAATATAACCTGGAAAATGCTGGAGTTAGTCTGCTCTGGGGAGCATCTGCTGAGCCTGGAAAATCAGTACGCAGAGTCTCAGCAGACAACACAGACGACTGCCACAGCCCTCGTGTTTGGGAGCCCCGCGCAACCACCGCTAACCCTGAGCGTGCCTGGAAAATCCACCAGAATGCTTCGGAGACTCTTCACGTGCACAGGAATGGGGGAGGCAGATAAGCCTGCCTTGACCAAGCTAGTGGAAGAAGGGAGGAGAGAATACGGTAAGAGAAAAGGCAGGGGTGAGGGAGGGTTGGGGAAGGGCCAAGATGGTGAAGGCAGGGTGTTTCAGGCAGAGTAGGAATGAATGAGCCAGAGGGAGTGACAGGAGCGGTGTGGCCACAGCTATTAACCAGAAGGATGAACTGAACAGCTTTTCTAGCAGTCCAGAAAGCAGAGAGGAGAAGTGTTTGGGAAGCCTGAACAAAGTTTAGTCTATCTAGCAGAAAAGTCAGATTATTCTCTGCGTTTGTAGGAAGAGCTGATAGCTGCACTTGGAGACAGCCTTCATGTCTAACCAAACAAGAGGGCAGAGAAGGCACCAGCATTATAAGCCTTTCTCACCGAGACTGGAAGAACTGATGCCCTCAGCCATGTCCGAGGAAGCAGAGGAGATGAGAGCTTTAGGAAGAAAGAAGAGAAGTTCAGCACTGGCTGTGTGAATGCCAAAGATGGGAGAGGGACGCAGGAAGAGGTAGAGCCTAGCAGAAAAAGATGCAACGTAAAAGCCACCTCTGTGGCTGGGGAGAAGTTACTGCCAGAAATCTGTGAGCTGTGGTCCCTAAAACGGCCTCAGGCTGTTCCCAGAGATGGAGGTAGGAAAAGGAAGGTGGAGACCTGAGCACGCCTCACAAAGAGCAGTAGAAAATAAGGGGACAGTCAGAAGCAGGGAAAGAAGCTAAGGAGCAGGGCTTGCAGAGGGCCAGGGAGGGCAGCTTTCCAAGCAGGAGCGGTGGCCCGAAAGAAGAGAAAGTTTCAGAGACCTGAGATTTCTCTCAGAAAAGGAAGCTAAAATCTTCAGTTAAAAAAGCATTCCGTGGTCAAAAACAATGCAACAGTGACTAAGGTGGGGGCTGGAGGGAAGAAACATGAAATACTCCTTAACACCAGGAGAAAAGCACCCGGGGACCTCACCGTGTTTCGGCAGTTGGAGTGTCTGTCTGCTGCGGCCCCAGAAGGGTCGCAGGCCCGAGGAAGTGCTGCCAGCCGCCTCTTGTCCTGCGATGGAGCCCAAAAAGGGAACAGCATGGGTCCGAAAGCAAAAGCTCTGCTCCTTGCAAAGGTAAGCACCAACACCCACGCAGAACCGGCAAGCACCAAAAGCAAAATGCTCTCTCGCAGTAATTGTAAATGTTCTTTGGTTAACATCTGCCATAAAAAATTAAACACAAGAAAACAACTTACCAATCAAAAGAAAGCATTTAGCATTTTGGAAAGCCTTCAGTCTGCGCAAATTTTTTCATCTCTTGCACCACAAAGAACAGTGAACACACTTTAAGTCTGACATGTCCTCAGAACTTCAGAGCTTTCCTCTCGAAGAGAAAGCCTTATCTTTTTTTCCTGTAACATGACATATTTATTTTCAACCATGTATAAACAAAAAGATACACAAAATGAAATTAATCAAAAGCATGTTAAACTAATATACTACCAAAGTAATACAGTATTTTGAAGGAGAGAAAAATGTTTATCACCATAAATCAAAAATACCTTAACAGTATCCTTTTCTTTTAGAAGTGAGAAGAAAATTGGAATTAGGCCCAGCTCTTACAGAGAGCTCTTCAATTTCTTTATTAAGCAAAAGTCTTATTCAGTCAACACAAGTTTTCCTGATTAAGCTCAGCAGGATCAAATGCAATATTAATTAAAGAATCACAAAAGTACTTGTTTAAGCATGGGCAGCTGTAAGACACAAGACTGAGAACAACTAAGACAGAGGCAACTTCTCTCCCTCGGAAAATGAGAGTGGTTGACAAAAGGGAACTTTCTGCAATTTAGAATAACTGTTCTCTTCATGGACACACATTCATGGCAGTATTTAAAACTTTCTCTTTGTGGAAAACCAGTTTACCCCTTTGGCTCAAGATCCTGATCCAAACTCTTCTGTAGTGGAAGACTCTGGCTCTTGACTGGATTTATGCCTGCTTAATTTGGGTACAAATTTTACCAGTTGAGTATTCTTTTTGACCATACATGTTTTATTGCAGAGATTTGGAAGATGTTTTCATTAATAATTTTCTTTTTCCAGAGATCATACTACTTCTACTGACAAGCGGATGTTTAGTGTGTCCTTTTACTTACCCAGCTTTGCAGGATCTGTAGTTTCATGGTCACTTCCAGGTGCCAACAATGACTGATGTTATGGAGGAAGTTCATTAAAATGTCATAGATCTAGCCGAAATATTTGGGTTGCTTATTTTTATTGTATGCATAGTCTATATACAGGAGTATTTTTAGAGCATTAGGTGATATGCTTTATTATTAACAGCTAGGTCTGAAGCCTGAAGGTAATACACTATTTTCTCTCATAAAGAAAACTCGGCTAATGCCACTGCTGTTTCCCTAGCGCTCCCTGAAAATTGGTTCCTTCCTAACTCTCTGGAAAGCATCTTGACTTTTATTTTAAAAGAACAACCAACAACAAAACTCAAATAATGACAATTCTCCAGTTTTTGGCAACCAAAAAGCACAAAAGAAGTCCCATTTGGAGTGAAAACATTCAAGAAACAAAGGAAAATGCTGAAGAAAGCTGACTAGGAAGAAGGAACTAAAAAAGAAATAATCTCTTCAGTCCAAAACCCACCAAGTTTTGACAAAAAAATTTCAAGAAGGTCCCCATTTTCGACGCAGGATGTGTTTATCTAGCCTTGCCACAGTTACTGGCGACATGAGCTAGTCAAACCATGCTTCACCACTGTGAAAATTTACTTAAACAGAAAGCTGTGCTTATGTGCTCATTTTTACAAGTACTCTGTTTCCATTACAATAGGATAATTTTATTCTTGGTACAGTTCTATGGATTTTAATAGAACTACCTCTAAACTAGATTAAAGTTCATAATTTGTGTTGTGCAGAAAACCGTGAGACTAGGCTCTGTATATTTTTGTGAGGTAATTAAGTGGCCTGATTTCCATTAATAAAGAAAGTGCCCTAGTTCCCGTTAACACCATTGAAGCCGTTCATTAAGACGACTAAAGTTAGAGAGTTCTTAAAACTTGGCCCATAGTCTTTGAAGAAAACACAGAGCCAAAGCCAAGGAGATGTTCAGGGAAAGTTTAAAATGCACAATGAGGCCCTAATTCTCCACTGCTGCATGTCCTCTGCGGTCATGTACAGCTGGGCACAGTCCTCGTAAAATACTACCAGGCAAGAATTTTGCACATGTGTGGAAAATCAAGACCTGGCTTTTGCAGAACATATATGCTGAATATCGGGCGACATGCTGCAGTTTCCAAGACCCTTCAACTCAATGACTTTAAAATGTTAGCAGGCAATTACTATTTCCATTTTACTGATAGGGGACTAAAATAGAGAGACAAAGCAAGCTAGGCTAGATGGAAATGCCCAGGAAAATCAACAGAGTTAATTTTTAAAGTGGATTAGTTAAACCACAAACAATTCTATGTAGACATCCATTCAAAACTAAAGCTGCTTTTATTCTATTCAGTGTTATTTTATTCTGAAAGCGAATTAATTTAAATCAAATTGCAGCCAGTTCTGTTGTGAATAAGAGCATGCAAATTGAGGTTCAATACAGTTCACAGACACTTTTAATTTACACCTTTTGTTAATTTAATTAATTGTCCTGAGTTCCTGAGCTCACACAGGAAGCGTGCCAAGGTGCAAAGAGTTAAGGATGAGGCTCTTCAGTTGTAGGGTTTGTCCCCTCCAGCAGCCCGTCTTCCTTGGAGTGCTGCTCAACCATCCTCATTACTACCAGACGGCACAGCCCTGGGTCCTTGATTCTGGGGGAACCAGAGGAGGTATTCCTGTCTTTCCCTGTCACTTACGGAGTAGTGACAGCTCTCAGGGAGAGCATTTCATGCATTTAACGGGAGGACTGGACAAACACGCAGTACCTATTGACCAGGGGCCAGGAGGAAGCACTCGACCCAGGAGGGTGCATTCATTGACCTCTGTAGGCACCGAAAGCAGGGAAGTAGTGTGACACATCACAGGGGACGCGGAGTCATGCTTTCGTGGTCAGCCTAAAAACCCGATAGTCAGCTTCACTCCTTCACCAAGATCAGATTTGCAGAGGTGTAACTCAACGATAAACATTAAAAGATGTCACTGAGGAAGATCTATAAATACCCACTGCATCTTCCTTCCTTCCTACTTTTTTTTTTTTTAATCATATTCAGCTTGAAGTTGCAGTTTCTTACAGCAAGTCTCTGTACAATTTTTATACTTCCCAAAACTGAAGTAAGCTGAAGTGATCTACTGGTGTGATCGCATCCACCTCAGGGCAGCGCAATTCTATCAGTATCTATGCGGTTATTGTAGTACCGCAGCAACCACCTACGGAACAGCCCCTACTTTGACCCACTGGCAAGAGTTCTACGGCCCGGTTAATAGTCAAATACTCCTCCACGATGCAGAAATGCGTGGAATGCCGTGCATCCACTTCCGCCCGTGTGCAGCCACCGTCTAGGCAAAGCCACGTGTTTTAAGGTCTCTCCACCTTTTTTGAGTATTATTTCCTTCAGCTTCGTGTCATTCCCGCCTTGGTACGAATTTAGCCAGAAATCATTTTAACCTTTTAGTTACAATTGCATCAGAGGAAAAAAAAAATCAAGACAAGCTTTTCTCTCATTTTTCAGCTTTTCCTGGCAGTTAGTGATGAGCCCATCAAGAAAAAAAAATACAGCGTCATTGTCTGTAGTCCATGAATGCGGATTGTCCTTCTCTACTGTTCTTAGAGCTTCCTAACAGGAGAAAGTAACTTAAAAGTTATAGAACAGTTCTCCCTAAGAGGCTGCTTGGTGGGTGAAGGAAATGGGATGCAAACGTTTGTTTAAGAGGGAGAGAGTGAAGTATAAAAAACAGCTCTGAGACTAAAAGTTTGAGTGCCTTCTGTGTCCAGTAAAGAAACTCGGGACAATCTTGAGTCCCCTTGAAGAGAGCTGCTGGGTAAAACTGCAGCTCCTTCATGAGGCCACGCTCATTTTTGAAATGTTCTTTAAAACTCCTAACTATTTAATCCTAAACGTCTCACACTACGTAAAAGGGGCAATCCTGAAACCTCGGGGAAATGGCAGAGTTATTTTCGGGGTCGGGGGGGCAGACGAGGGTCGCTTCTCTACGGGAGCCGGCTCTATAGACGTAGCGAGAAACGTCCCGCTTTCCTTATT
>NW_009208849.1:0-41021 GCF_000690835.1 Fulmarus glacialis
ATAATAATAATAATAATAATAAATTGTAACAAAGAGGAAAACGACAAAAAAAGAGGGAGAGAAATAAAATCCAGGAAAAACAAGTGATGCGATTGCTTACCACCTTCCAACTGATGCCCAGCCCGTCGCCAAGCAGCGAGCACTGCCCCCTGGCCAACTCCCCTCAGTTTATATACTGAGCATGATATCATATGGTATGGAATATCCCTTTGGCCACTTTGGATCAGCTGTCCTGGCTAGCCCCCTCCCAGCTTCTTGTGCACCTGGCAGAGCATGGGAAGCTGAAAAGTCCTTGACTACTTGTAAGCATTACTTAGCAACAGCTGAAACATCAGTGTGTTATCAACATTCTTATCCTAAATCCAAAACACAGCACTATGCCAGCTACTAGGAAGAAAATTAACTCTATCCCAGCTGAAACCAGGACAGGACTTTATTTAAGTCATGAAAGGTATCCTTTCATTTGAAATGATGGTATTGGGCTATTCAAGTTTCTAATTTGTAAGTACCTTTTAAAGCTTTAAAATAACCAGAAGGCATTATGGGGCAAGATGAGGAAAGATAGTATATATTTATTTTTTCATTGACTAATCATTTTTGCTGTAGCAAAATAACTTTGACATGAATGTACATTTATTTCTCCTGATGATGTTGGAGCTACACGTCAGTATCTTTTTTTAATTATCATCTTAATTAAGTTAGTGTTCTTTTTACTGTTTCCTTTAGTCATTTTGTAAACACTGCATTGCATTGAAGCAATGGTTTTTAACCAAACCTTCTCTGTTAATCGGACAACAAAACATTTTTATGTGCTTACAATCAATTGTGGCTTACATGTGTAGTATGCACAATTTGGTTTCCTGATTAAGGCATTGAAGCAGACCCTTATTTTTATGTAAATATTCTGTCTTCTCCTTAATGGAGTCTAGATAAATTTGTGACACTAACCACATTTTCTGTGCTATGCATTTAGCAGTAAATAAATTTTAATTTGACTTCCTTTCTCACAATATTATTTTCCATTCAACTGATGCATTAAAGATTGTGTATTCCTAATGATTTATAGTAGCAAGTACTTATCAGAACTTTTTTGCTTCATTAAATAGTATTGCATATTTTGCATTGACTTTTTATAATAGGGCTACAGGATTAAATTAAACCTGAAAAATGGCTTACTGTAGGTGCTACTTTGCTTTCAATTTAGTGTTTGCTTTTAACATTACTTTGTTCTTATTCTACAAAACATTTTCCTGATATTGGTTTGATTTCTTTACTAAACAGGAGTTTGAAATAACAAATCAATTTACTAAGAGTGACAGAAAACAACTACATTTAATTAGAAAAAGCCTTGATGTTAATTACCACCAATATCTATTTGTTTCTCATTATTTTGAGAAGATTTCATAGCTGTCTGTAGTGTCTTCATCTTCAGTCTCCTATGGAACCAGGAGACCCTTTGCATTCATATGTGGAAGGTTTTCCACTGTTTATGTAAGTCCAAACTGCTTTATTTCACGACAGCTAAAAGCCTACATTCAAGAATCCTTGAAGGTTACCAGTTTCACTGTGGCATCTCCAGCCCCATGCTGATACTGGCATTAAAGCTGCTTTTGCCACTATACTGTTGTATGCTGCTGCTTCTGCTGAGCTTTGTCTTTCAGTCCATGCCTAGCACCTACATCAGTGCTGTGACAGGGATTTCTGTGGGTGGTAGCTGGCTTCTTATGAATGGGAGATGATTTCCCTGAGACATCAGATTGAAACCCTTTCAACTGCGTGTAGTGATGAAATTTAAAGAGAAAATTAGCTTGAAGGATTGCTGTAGAGATAATTCCAAGAGCTCTTGGGGAAAATAGAGGAATACATTCTTTTTCACCGCAAACACCCAGGGTAAGGCTTTTCAAAGAGATACCTCATTACATTATTTTAGAAGGTGTTGTTATAAAAATGTAGTCAGCCATTCTCGGGATCCCCTAGAAGGGAGACAAGAACTAATTTAAAACTGCAGGGAAGAAAATGCAAATTAGCAAATTGTCAGTATACTATGTTTTGACATGCTTATGCACTGGAAAATGCATCAGACTCTATACGGGTACATCCAATCAAATGTAAGACAAGAAATCATGGTAAATCTCAGGGGATAACTAGCAAATTAAAATACATTGTTTCCTCTGGTAAAAGAAAAGTAATACAGTGTTCTTAGATAAAGGATCTTCACTATATCACAACATAATTTAATAATAACACTAATCATTGTTATTTAGATATTTTCTTGTTTCCTGCTTAATAAAATATATTTATTGGTACTACTCTCCCACACCTTTTAAGTTTGGTGGGCTCTTATTTTGATATTCAGTATCAGACGATGTTAATGACCATGTATGTTATGATCCATCTCAGGTTTGAATTACTGGGTTTGTGGGCTGCTGCTGAGTTTTCTCGAACTTTAGGCTCATACTTTCAGTCTTGGCAGTCCTGAGCTTAGTTTACAGTATGGAAACTCATAAACAGCTATGTAAAATTAAAAAGGGATAAATATTGACATTACAACTTGACTTCCTGTCAGGCAGATATCTATAGTAAATGTCTGCATGTGGAGGTCTTTCAGAAACCTGATACAAGCTGTAGAAGTTGAACAGTTTTAAAAATCTGATCAGTTTTCCTTTTTGTTTCCGTATTTGTTCTTTTATTTCTACTAGTCCATTATTTATTATAATTTGATTTATTTAAAGGGCTTGTATGGATTTTGAAATACTGAAATACTTCGACGTTTTGCATTCCCAGAACAGTATGAAATTGAAAACAAAATGTAAAAGGCACATTACAGTACAAAGCAAATAGTTAGGAGTAGTTAGAACTCATGTATAATTAGACACAACACTTTTTGAGATACAGGCTGACTGTTTAATTAGTTCAGAATGTTCTTCCTATTTATTCAGATAGTTTGGCGTCTTTATTTTATGTTTAACTCTACTGTGATCTAACTTATAAAAAGAACAATGACATCGTCAGACATTCGTAGGAATCAGATAAAACATACTGTCTTTTGCATGTTGTATAAAATGTTGAAGAGTAGTTTCAGAACTCTGTTGTTTAAAATATTAAGTCCATTAATTGTTTTAGACATAATTTTGTTTTCAGGAAGTGAAAACAGGTTTACTATTAAAGAAAGTTAAATTTAAAGTGTCGGTACTTTAAAATCACTTGTGTGAGAGCAATGTGAAGGTGCTACAAGAACAATGTGCTTGAAAATAATTACTGTACACCATTAATTGCTCTAGATATACAGTGATGTAAATAAAAATGGAATTAGTTATTTTCCTCACTATATACACCTGAAAATTTTATAAGATCTGAAGAGCCAAAAGTACTCGACCAATCTTATCCTCAGAGCCACAGACAAGTACTTGAAGAAGCTACCATTCCATTTTGTTCCTCAAAAAGATTGTCTGATATTTCTTCTGAGCTTCTATTTATCCTTTTAAACCGAACACTTGAGAAATTACTTTTTTATTAATAATGAGTTCTAAAATGTGTTTTTATAAAGTAAATGTAGGATAGTTAGCCCTTTTAAAATGTGGTCGTCTTGTGTTTGATAATGCAAAGCCTTTAATAACATTTAAAATATTGTTTGTTTAACATTTTAGATATTGTTGAAAAAGTTGTCACACCATATCAGATCAAAGGCTTATGTAGCCTGATGTATCTCTGAGACTGGCTAGTAGTGGATGTCTAGAGAAAACCGCAAGAACCAGGATACTGTGGTGATACTACCCTGGTATATTCTCCAGTTTCCAACAATATGTGGCTTGGGATTCGGAGAGTGTTGGGTGGTATCTATGTGGGTAGCCTTTGATGAATTTTAATCTTCCTTGAAACGGTCTAATGGCCTTTGAAATGTAAGCTTTTAACACAGTGTTTGATCAAAATGAGTTTTATGCTGGAATTGCACGTCTTGAGAAATACGTTCTTTTGTTTTGAATCTTTTCAAACCAGAAAGTTTTACTTGTTATCCCCTTGTACCAGAAGTAACAACAAACAATTATACCCTGTTTACTTTCTGATACCATTAATGATTTTTATAGATTCGCCACGTTAATTCCTGAGTTGCCCTTTCTACTAAGCTGTTTAGCCACTATTTGTTATTGAAGACCATTCCCTCTCTCTGCTAATTTTTGTAACCCTTTTCTATGTCATTTCTATTTCTACCATGTCTTTTTGAGTTGGTTGAATCAGAATGATAGGAAGTAATCAAAGTCCTGGCACAGTGTTTTTATGCAGTGACATAATGATATTGATTTCTGTTGGGTTTTTTGTGGGGCGTTCTTGGGTTTGTGGGTTTTTTTGTTTGTTTGTTTTTAAACCTGTGAGGGCTTGGTAGCATTTTGGCCAATGCTGAGCTGATATTTTATAGAATCACCTATTACAGCTAAGTCCATTCCTGAAGGATAATGATTCAAAGGTCATCTATACACACTGATACAAACTGATTTTTCATCTTTCATTTTATTTCTTCATTAGACAGTGTCTTGATGTCCTTCAGTTCATTGCTGTCAGCTTTTGTACTATATGTGCAGACTTTGTTACCTCACTTTCCACCTTGTTTTCCAAATCACTTATGAATATATTAAACTGTATGAACTCTACCATGAGTCCCAGTGAAGTCCCTGATCATTCTTTCCACTTAGAAACTGATTGCCTAGTCTTACTGTAAGTTTCTTCTCTTTTAACAGGGTGGTGGCTCGTATGGTGAACTAACTTTCTTCTTCCATGCAGCTTAGTTTCTTTGAAGCATTTTGAGGACCTTGTTGAACGCCATTTGGAAATCCATGTTGACTAGATCAACTGCATAGCAATTAGAACTGGTTGTCTTTTTGCCTGGGTGTTTGTTTACATCTTCAAAAGAACTTTAATAAATGTATGAGGCACAATTTGTCTTTCCAAAAACCATGTTAGTACACTTCTACCTTGATTACATTCATCCTTATGTCTGCAGTTCTATTTCACCCTGTTATTATTTCTGTCAGTTTGCCTGACATGAATGTCATTTTTTTTTTTTTTTCCTAGACTGTAGTTGCAGGGATCCCTGCTGTAGCCCTTGCAAAGAATTCAGTTTACTGTTTTCTTTTTCCATTCCTTTGCTACAAGATGTTTATAAGTGAGAGGTTACATACTACTGTTAATAATTCAACTATTGCGTTCTTGAACTTCTTTAGAACTGTTCAAGAATATCATCTGTTCCTGGTGACTTGTTATATTAATTTGTGGATTTGTTTGATAGCCTGTTCTACTAACACTGTTGTTTGAAACAGATCAACACTTCCTCTGGTAAAGAAGGCACCTGATTTCTGAGTCTACTTAAGCTCCTGTGTTGTGAACAACCGTTTGAAAAAAAGAAAGTCGGTATTTTCCTTGCAAAGTACTCTAAACAATTCTTATATACTCTGATCATTTGTTGACCTTAAAGTCTCTAGTAAGCTATCTTTGGATAAAAGGTTTAGTATTAATTTTTAAGTCTTTAACATACCAGAATTTGCAGTCTTACCTGTCTGATCATTTTATCATGATTGTGACTTTTTGAAAGGATACCTTCTTTGGTAATTATAATAGTCGCCTTTACCTCGTGTTTTAATTAAGAGCATGATATCTTTCCAGGTGGCATGGAGCCCACTTCTCTTTTAAAATAGTTCCTCTTCTTGAAATCAATCACAGCTGTAGTGAATTTTTTTACTTCGTTGCTCCTAGAAGGAGATTGTATCTGAGTATATTATGCAGACTGTTATAAAGTGGTCCTCCAGCAGAAACTTTTTGATCTAAGATCTGCAAACTGCTTATGATTAAGTCAAAAGTTTTTCATAGTAGCTTTTCTCTTAAGCAGTAATTTTATGATGTCTGTAGCATCTGTTTATTCTCATCACAATTCCCAGCATAATATTTACCCATCAGTAGAGGAATATTTGAAGTCTCCTATTATTTTTTCTTTCCTCTGCCTTTACAGACTTTTTGATTTCACTTAGCGTGTTGCAGCCAGAGTCAACCATTTTCTGGGTGATTGGTAGTATAGATGTAAGAATACACTTTCCCACTTAAACTTCAGACTATCAGGGTTTTATAGTAATTATTCCTGCAGCTAACTAGGCTTGCTTCACTTATAGAAACAATGCTCTGTGGGTTGGGCATGGCCTGTTCTGTTTCGTATAATGTGGGTTCTTTTTCTTTGTGCTGTGATCTGTGAAGATTGAAGAAACCACTATCTTCCTGAAGGCAGTCCCATGCTTTTGCCAAGCTGAAGCAAAAGCTATATAAAGCTTTCTGAAAGATCTGTAGAAAATGACATGTGGGATTCTGACATTACTTTCAAAAAGAACTGATCTGCTTAGAACTCACCTTGTCACAGGTACATTAGATGGAAAAGCCTGAGAGAGGTACTACATATGTTTTCCATTTTATTAGTAATATTCAATTTTCAAATAGTTTATCTTGTGTACTTCCTAGTCTTAAGTGGAATTTTCCTGCCTACAAACAAAAACCCTTCTGCAAAATAACTAGAGAAAATTTTTCAGCATTTTTAATACTATGTTAGAATTTTTGTATCTGGAAGTGCATGCTCCAGGCATATCTCCATGACTGTGTGAGTTTGGAAGTTACTGCAAGTTGGGAAGCCTTTTCTCTAAACTTGAAATGAGTTGGAATGGAATAAAAAAACTAACTTAAATGAAAAAGAAGTTAAGATGAAAGAAGGATTAAACAGAGAAGAATAATTTGGGAGAAGGTGGGTGTGGATAGCATCTCAGAGGAAACATGGTAGATTTACAGATTGGAGAATTGGAAATATAGATTATTTTGGAAATTGAGTATAAACGGCATATATATGCCTTTTACAAAAGGTAAAAATGTTACACTGCAGAGAAAGAGGAAGAGAGATGAGAAGTACTTTAGAAGATTTTGGACATGCTGATCAGTTAAATCTTGAATTTCGTTCTAAGTAGAATGAGAAGATGCTTACAGTCATTGAATGATGTTTTGCCAAGTAGAAAATGAGTTGAGGTCATTTTGCATTTTTTTAAAATGGTGCTGTGTTTTTAGATGAGAAAAGGTGTTACTTTTAAGAGTATTTTTTGCATTTTTGTAGTTTTAATAACACTTGTCAAAATGGGTTTGATAGTTTTAAAGCAGAAGAAAAATATTTCTAAAAAATTAGCTTTCTAAAGTCATGCCTGATTTTCAAATGTGTGAGTATAACAGTGCCACATAGGTTCTATTTGAAATCCCCCTCTTTTCTACCTTGTAAATGTTCAGTGTTTCTTCTTATCTGTTTTAGCATGTACAGTGGAAGGGTAAAGAGAGAAGTGTTGTCTTGCTATTTTAAGCAAGAAATAAAATTTTGGGTTTAATTTTAGATGGGCATTTCAGAGGCCACTATAAATTTAAGAGTAAGATATACAATGGATTGTTTATTTAGAAATTAGTGCTTACACTCTTTGCAATGCTTGCAAGTTGCTTAATTGGTATTACAACTGCTAATAGGACAATCTACTTGCAGTTAGAATATATTGTTGGAATGGCTCTTCTGTTACAAGGTGGGAGTCATAAAAATGGAGAAGAGAGTTCATAAAAGTGGAAAAAATGAAGATGAATTTGTAGTTGAATAAAAGCTCTTTGTCAATAGCAAAGGAGACTATTAAGTTTACCACAGAATGATTTTTGAACTATTTTAATGTGTGAAATGACACACGAATTGGTAAATAATTTTCTTAGAAAAAGCAGTGTTTCTTCCAGCCATTGCAAACCCGGAATTAATTGCATATTATTTATGTGGTTCATTCTTGAGCTCAGCATATTTATTGTGGAAAGTTAAAAGCTTTTTTTCTTTTTCTCCTTGACCGAAAGTAGTAACATTGTCTGTCATCACTCCTGAATGTTAATGACAATACATTTAGCTTAATTGTAATCCAATATATTGTTGTGTATCAGAATTATAATTTCAGATTTTTTTTAATTCTTTTCACAGAATGTAAACCAAGAATGATGCAATATTAATGCTTTCTATACACAGCCCCATAAGGATCTTCTCTAAGGAGTTGCAGTAAGATAAATACTGAGAATAACTTTTCTCCGGTACAATGTGGTGAAGCAGAGGAACTGGAATTGTCCACTTTTGTACATGCTAAGGACTTAAAATGTTTGTTATTTTGTGAGCAGAAGCAGTTCTGGAGTGAATTGAACTTCTGAAAATGCGGCCATGGACTGGTTCCTGGCGTTGGATTATGCTCATCCTCTTTGCTTGGGGAACTTTACTCTTTTATATTGGTGGACACCTGGTACGAGACAGTGAGCATCCAGATCACTCTAGTCGTGAATTATCCAAGATACTTGCTAAACTTGAACGCTTAAAGCAGCAAAATGAAGACTTAAGGCGGATGGCAGAATCTCTCAGGTAGGATCTAAAAGTAATAAAAGCTTTTCAGAAAATGGTTATAAGAAATATAAAAAATTAAATTGAAAGAGTTGTTTGGTTTTTTTTTTTTGTAAAATCATGTTTAACATTTAAAAGTATAGAGAAGTGTTTTAACTAGTGCTATAACTAACTGAAAATATACTGCAAAAACCTTTAAACAAATAATGTACATTTAGTTTTGGTCTAATATAGTCATTTTTTAATAGTCATTATTTATTGTTGTCCAAGTGTTACTGTCGCGATAACAAAGTTCTGTAGGTGATTAACTCCTCACTGCCAACTTCAAACAAATGCAATTATTATGACGTTCAAACCAATTAGAACAGCTAGTGACTTTTCTACACTTCTGCTGGCAGTACCTGGAAGAGCTTGTTTTAAAAGTGCTGAAAACAGTTGTAGAGCTTGTTGAAGATAAATGTGGACTTGCTGAAGATGAGCTGCAGTAGACTTCTGCATTATATGAATTCTTTTAACTAAGTTTTTTTTTTTTTTTTTCCTTGCCTTGCTGCTAAACCTGTAGCAATACTTGTAAAATAGTAGGATCATCTCCCTTTTTATAATTACTTGTTACATTATAGATTGGTACAATTACAATTTAAAGTGTTTTCTTTCACCTTTTCAGACAGACAGCTTTTAACATAGACTTCTATCTCCTTTCCCAAGATGGTAATGTAATGTGATGAATTGCACAGTCATTGAAATACGACCAGTTCAAATTACACAGTGACTGGAAGAGAGTAAATGTTCTTGATTTTACTGATGACAGGGAACTCTCTTCCTCTCAAGAAGGAGGCAGTAGATACAGGGGATGCATAGGTACAGGCTAAGCTATATTTTAGGCAGTGATGGTTTTTCTAAACACCTTTCTTTGTTTCCCTAACCTATCTATATTCAGACAAATATTAAATTTTCAGTTGCCAATTTTTAAATAATAGCTTATACTGTTGATAATTTTCCACGATTTATAGAAATAAAAACATGAGTTTAGTTCTAATCTAAACATGTTAGAATAGAACATTCCAACATTCCTTCTCTATGCTTCAGTTAATTGCAGCAAGTTTCTAGAATTAGATAAGGTGATCCAAAACTATCTTAACTGGACTCTGTTCAGCTTCTTTTCTGTGAATATGTTGCTGAAAAATATTTCTTCAGAGTGGCTGTATGTAACCACAGGAGAATCTGAAGCTCTTGCATGAGAAAGCATAAAATGACTTTAAATACCAGTTTGAATGGCAACGCATCTCCAGGTTCAGTAGTCGGTGCGGGCCAGAAAAGAGCCAGCTTGGGACTGGAAGATATTCAGGCATAGTTTTTTGCTGGAAGTGATGTGACATTGGTGAAGAACTAGATTTGAGGGAAGTGATGTATCACAATGTAGAGCCTTTTCATTATTTTTATTGATCAAAATGCATGATACTGTTTTTGTAGAAACCTTACAAATAAATTTGAGAAATATCCTGGTCAATCTGCATCATTAAAGTGTTAAATCATAAATGTGATACAGAATTTCAGTATCTCATTTCTTTGTTTGCCAGATAGAACAAGTGGTGTTAAAAAAACCTGTTAGCTTTAAAATAGTCCCATTTACAGTTTTGTAGCGATACGGCTATTTAAAATGAGGCAGTAGCCAGCAGTCCATGGATTCAGTATCTGTGTCCTGGAAGAGATCACTGCTGCTATGAACATATATTAAAGAATCAAAACACCTCTTAACTTCAGAAATTGAATTAGAATTAGACAGAAAAGATGAATTTTGCTCCAGTTAACATCGTAAAGTGAAGACATAATTTGTTTTTGGCTTTACTGATCAAAGGCAGAAAGACTGGAACTATTATTTGAATATGATTTAATTGCTAGAAGTTTTGTTTTTGTACTGAAAACTCTAATTACTGATACTGGCTGTGAAATCGAGTGATTAAGATAACACTCTCTACATCAGTAGTAGTTCGTAAAGGTAAACCCTATTGCCAAGTTGGATTTTGTTACACTGAGGTAAAAACTTGTTTTTGCTGCCCTTCTCCACTAAGATTTTATATCTGGAGAACTAGAGGGTTTTTTAATTCCAACAGAAAAGAAACACGCTTTTTGCGGTGAAGATAAAGAATATGTTATGGCACGCAACAGGGTTAAGCTAATCCATGAATTTCAGCATATTTCAATAATAACTCTAACTTAAGGTTACTTTGGGAGGAGTTTAAAAAGGACAAGAGTGCCTACCTGGAAAATTGTAACAATAAACAGGCATCTGATTAACTACACTAGTTAAAGCATTTTGACATAATTAGATAAAACTTTTGGATGGTAAAAAGCTCCGAGTTAACAGAATCTATCTTAGTGAGTAAAGAAACTTTGTGAGTGGTAGAAAATTACCGTAGTATCTAGCTGTGCCATGAATAATAGCTAGTTAGGACAGGGAGGAAGGGACAGAAAGCAGGTATGGTTACAAGAATTCAGTAGTTTAATAAAAGTTGTAACAATTTCCATTTTGAGAAAACTGGTAATTTCATCTTCAATTGCATTGGGCCCTTAGTTATATGGTAAAATACGTTTCAATACAATACATTTCAATTGCCTAGCATTTCCCATTCTAATGGGTTCTTGTGATTTCTATGACTTTCTTCTCACCTGATAAAAGTGTCAGTCATGATGACTGGGATGCTTGAAAATAGGAGCTGGGCTGGGCTTAGTTTCATCCAGCCATCCTTGAAGGCCAGCATGCAATGACAAGAAGTGATCTTTCCACTTGGAGATTTGAATGCTCTTTTGCTGCCAATTTATGTAGAAGCTCCTCATCCCCAAAGACAACAACAACAACAACAAAGAAAACCAGAAACATGCCTTATGAAACACACCTTATGTGCATGCAAAATCAACCATTGAAAAGTTGAGAAATGTCATATCTGTGACAAAGTTTTGTAAAATCGTGCTTAGCCCTTTTTTGCTGTATGATACTTAAACCATATTTGATCTTGTAATTTTTCCCCTGTTGCTTCTTTTCAGATAGGATGCGTGAGGAGTAGAATTAAGGTTTTAGGGCAGTAAGAGGTCTTTGGTTGGTTGTTCCCCCCCCCCCGCCCTTCCCCCCAACATCTGTATGTTTGATTTCACAAACTACATCATGTTCTTCTGATTATTAGTAATAATAATAATAATTTTTATTATTGGTTAAGAATACTTGGTTAAGAATAGTTCATATTTTTGTAAGAATTTTTGGTGAGGTTATTTTGAGATACTTTTTCTTTAATATGTACCTTCGCAATAGTGCAGGTTGGAACAGTCACATCTTTTGAAAATTGCCTGAAATAAAAATACTCCTTTAGGAACTGAGTACACTTTTGTGGTGCGCTTCTGATGACTTGAAATGACTTCAGGCACCACTTCCTTTTTACAGTGCATTTGGAAAGCCTTAGGTGAGAAGTTACTGTAGTTTTTCTTCTGCCAGTGTGATGCTTTGTAAAAACCTTACTTGGGGGCTATAAAGAGGCACAGATGTATATTAGTGATGCAGAAGATAAATGGATTTAAAGATGTTTTGTATTGCCTGAGTTATAGAAATTATGTGCATGAATATTGTGGTATAATGAGATTTGGAGAGTTACCATAGTCCTTACATGTTTATAAACAATATTGTGTGGGCAAATCTGGGTTGATTTTAGAAGCAACCTAGATCCCATTAGTGCAAAATAGTAATGAAACTGAGGTTTTTTTATAGATTGTTATTTTACTATTCTATGTCCAGTAGAATTGGAAGAGCCCTTTCAAGAACACTTACGACAGATGTCATAGGTCTCACAGCAAAAAGGGAAATCTTTACTACAATTTTTGTAGTTATTTAAGGGAAGCTTGATAGGGAGTAATAATGAAATCAAAAGTATTACATAATGTTGTTTCATTGTTTGCCTGTAATGTAGTTTTACCTGAACATTTTATTTACTAGTAGGATTATGATATGACTGCTAAAGGCTGTCACGGTTGCATCTAGATGATATAAGGTTTTTAGGAGGAGGAGAGCTTAAAATTACTACTTTTGTAATGTCTAGTTGTCTTAAATGGAAACTGGAAAAGTTGCGTGTATGCTTTCATCTGTGTCCTAGACTTCCTTTTTTGCAATACATTAATGGTTCATAGTATGCATGTGCTCCTTTGTGTCTTGGTGGGTGATAGTCAAATTTTTATCTTGTATGTATATTAGTGGTATCCTCTCCTGGAAGATAAGCCTGGCAGTATAGGAACCAGTAATTTCAGAGTTCTCTTCAGGGAAATAGAGCATCTTGTTAAATGTATTCATATTGTGTTCATATTACTAATACATCACATTCCATGTATATTTACTTCTAGAGTCTATTAAATACTACATTTTGTAGAACCTGCAATTCTTTTAATAAATACAATAACCTGTTTCTTACCTGAATAGGATCCTGTGTTATAAAGTAGAACAGGAGTGGAAAAGGGCAAAATGTAATCAAACAAATAAAACCAAACACCAGTATTTCTAGACATCATTCTCGTAGTTCTGAGTGTAGCTTCAGAAAGAAGAGGTAGGATTTTGGTTTTGAAAGAGCACTATATTTGCTTTAATGTAGTTGGCGCTAAGGCTGGGATAGAATCCAAACTCAAGATCCGGTTAATCATAAGCAAATCTATTAAAGTACTTCTATCAATTACTCTGGGCTGTTATTGCGCCCAGTAAGCCTGTAGTAAGCATTGAAAGGGACTTGGATAAAAATTTAAATATTATTTTAAAGTACTGTTTTCTATCATGTGTATTTAAAGTGTCTCAGGTTTGAAGCTGAGTCTATTGCACAGGCCAGTGTGTGAGGGAAGAAAATCGCTGAGCTATATGGTGCGCATCTCTGCTCTTTTTATTGGCTTTTGTGCAATTCTGAATTAAGGGACACATCTTCAGGCGATATAAATCAGCACTGATTAGGGCTGTGCTGATTTAAATTGATAAGGGATGCTGATCACTCTTTATTTGCTGGTAACATTGAGTGTTTTCTTTCAGTTTTATTTACTGAGGAGGTTTTAACTTAGAAAGGTGAAGTGACAACTTATATTCCTTTTGTTTGTTTGCATGTTTTAGTGGTCATTAATAATTAAGCATCATTTTATTCTTGGGGGGGGGGAAAAAGTGAAAGAAGAAAAGCCAATCATAATGTGGCTTTATTTAGTTATAAACCTTCCAGCTCCATACAAAAAACTCAAAGATATAAATGACAGCATGAGATTTGAGTGTGAACTTATGAAATATTACATTTTTCCTTCTGCTGATAAATTAGTGTAACCTTTTAAATACCTTGGAAATAGGAAAAGGTTAGAATGGTTTTTATAATTTTTTTTTTTGTTTTGTTTTAAAAATTTTTCACAATTATTTTACACAGTATGGCAGTTCTTCCAGCTAAATTGAATGTCACTGCAATTAATTTTTGAGTGGTTCTTTTTGCCTTCAGAGATTCAGATTAGAGATTGCTACTTTGCCATTGCCCCTCTATGTTACCTGAAGATGATGAGAAAATGGCCTCAGTGATATGGATGATGTACACAAAATTCTTTTTTCTGTCTTTAAGTGTAGCTGGATTACTAAACAAGGGACTGGCTGCCTGCCTAGTTAAACCACGACAAAGCAGAAATGGGTTATCTCTACAACATAATCTTTTTGACGTTTAAAGTTATACAGTAATATCTTTATTTGATATGAGTTCATTATGGAAACGATCATTTATATTTACTATAAAATAGTAGGAAACAGCATGCAAAAATCACACCTTGTAAGTATTGAGAAAAATAATTCAAACAAAACCACTTGCTGTACACCACCACTTGGTGTATTATCATGTCTGCCTATGTAAGTTGATTATAATTTTGTTTATTGCATATTTATAACTTAATTTAGAATGTTGTCATAGCAATAAGTAAAGGATATTCTTTTCTAGATGCTTACTGACATGTTCTTTTATTGTTGGTTAGAATCATCATAGTTAAGATAAACTTAGTTTAAATTCACTTCTCAAATTTTAAGGAGCAAGTCAGTTGTCAGGACTTACTTTGGTATGAAAACTTACGTGTATGTTTTTCAGCAGATCATAAGTATGCACTATTCCTAGGATATTCTGCACTGCAAGTTATCTGCATAGATGATGCCATGAGTAGAGATAAGGATTTTAATTCAAACACTTCTTCCTCAAATGTTGCCTTATTTCCAACTCAGTTGATGTACTTGTAGAGGGCAGTAACAAGCAAGCTGTGCTGGTTGCAGAGAAGAATCTTTTCCTTAATTTTGAGACTGGATGAAAGTGAGGAAGACAGTAATTCCAAGTCTGATGAGGTAACAGATGTAGACAGAAAACTGCAAAAAGGATAAGTTATTTTAGTTTTATCCAAAAACAATGTTATTTTTAAAAGTCCAAACAACTAGCTTAGGAGAATGCTCCCCACCCCCATCCTAGCTCCTCTAATCTAACAACCTAAATGTAGTAAACATTTTTATTGCAGTATGGCAAAGCAAGCTGAATGTTAAATGGCATGTACTTTTCTCTTCTAAAATCTTAATTATATCAGTCAGAATTATTGTGCTTCTTTCATATCATCCACAACCGTCCTTTAGCAGGATTCTGTAATTGCTACTTTAACAGACTTTCCTTATGTTCAGAGAATGTGTGGGCTATCCGAAGATTTCCTATGGTAATGATTTTGCATCTTTTTACCTTACTGTTCTTCACAAATTCTACCTTTAGGGAATGTGACTTATACAAGATAAGCCATTGCATTTTTCCTGGTAATTTTGTGGTTAGTTGTCCTGTCACAATCCAAATTGTGATACCAACTTGACAGATCACAAATACATTTCAACCTTGTGGTTTTAAACTAGTGCAAGACTTCAAATATGTTTCAGTATGCTTTTTAAGGGTTTGTTTGTATTGTCTTTTACATGGCGATACAGTACCGTATCTCATTATAGTATCATACTGTGCATTTGTTGTAGAAACAAATTCACAAATACATTGTTCATACAGACGGAGTATATTTAGGGAGTGCACGTGTTTAAGATCAGAATATTTTCCTCAGTTTTTTCATGCTTGTTCCCTCAGTGCATAAAAAAACATGTATATGAGCAGTTATTGATAGTTCCTTTCTATTTACCATGGTAGCTTTAAAACACAAATAAATATTTTGCAATACTTTAATTATCCCTAATTTGCTGTCAATAGGGAGTTTTAAGAGTGCAGAATTTTTTTACTAAATTTCTGTCAGGCTACCTAGTTTCCTCTTCCACCTTTCCTACCCACCTCTGAAAAAAGGGGCTTAAATGCTGTGATTCGTGTGATATACCTTCCTTATGCTCATATTAGGTATTTATTCCCTTCAAACGTTCCAGTGAAAATGGACTTTTCATCAGTTCCTAAATTTTTATTGGTATTTAATTATCCAGATCTGAGACACATTAAAGTTAATGACATCTCAGTAGGATCTTCAGAATGTTGTCATTTCTGGTTTAGGGTGAGGATACTCCCTCTAACCACTATTTTCTCTATGCTAGAGGCATCTTTCATCTGGCAAGGCATCTTCCCGTATGGTACCTTGAAACTCTGTGTACGTGTGTGTGGAGAGAATATCCCTTTCTTTTTATGCTCATATTCCATTACGAATGAAGAATCATCTTCATGTTCTGCAAGAATTCTGTATTCCTTACAGTCTCAAGACTTTTTGTTACACATCTGCTTCCTTTTTTCCTTTTCAGGGTCAGCTCTTACAAAAGTCGTATAAAAGGTGGAATAACTTTTAATGCTTGGATCTACCAGAAGTGTCATTTCTCTAGAGATGAAAGGGGTTTTTATTTTCCCTGCATTAATTTTTGATTTGTGAGGCTAATAGAAGATAGCATCTAATATCTATACTTTAATAATTTCAGTTTATTAATATGTGGGTTCGAGTTGCGATGATGAGCAAACCTCAGTAATACCCTCAGAGCTGATTTATGGCTTATAGATTTCAGGATACATATTTCCATACTTCTCCTGTGCTCACATAGCAGAGATTTCACAAATGGATGTTAGAGTTTCTAGTGCTATTTTAGATGACCAGCAGTTTAGAATGCCAGAGTGGTCATAAAAATTTATCGTGATGGTACATTTAAGAAGCTAGGATCTTCTTCTGAGTCCAGAAAATACATTGAAATCATCTTGTGGATGCAGGAAGACTTAACTTAAAAGTGGAATTCCAGTGCTGGAGCTCTGGTCCTCTAAGAATATATGGCCAGCATTCAAGACCAGAATGTATTTCATGTGTGAATATAAAAGTAGCCAGAACATGAGTCTTATTAAGACACATCCCTCAATTAGGCTTTGCTTGTGTGCCAGTCAGTCCAACAAATGGTCACGGTTTTCCAGTTTCTCACAGGAAGTGAGTTAAGCTGCTGCAAATACTGCTTTCACAAGTAAAGCCTAGGACTGGTCTTGTCAATGAGTGGAAGTCTTGTAAACAGCACAGTTTAACACCAGGTTGAATCTGTGTGCTGCAGCTGTGTTATGCACTGTTTTTCTCCTATGGGATTGAAGTTTTAACATCTTTCTTTATGTTAATATGTTTAATTTCTTCTGGCTTTAAGAAAATGCCAAGAAGGCTTATCAGCAAAACAGTATGGAACAAACATGGGAAGAGAGCTGAATTGTTAATGCAAATAATTTATCAAATAACAATTATATTTATAAATCATATAATTTCTTTCTTTTCTATATCCTAGGATACCAGATGGTCCCATTGATCAGGGACCAGCTGCAGGAAAGGTACATGCTTTAGAGGAGCAACTTTTAAAGGCCAAAGAACAGATAGAAAACTATAAGAAGCGGACAGGAGATGGTTGGTAGATTTTCTTTTACTTCTAAAACAAGTTTTGGTATTCAGTATCCCAAATATATTCGTTTCTTAACAAGTAATTCAGCTACAGGTGCTGATGCTTTTATGCCTTTTTTTTTTTCCCCCCGCCCCTTAAATAGGAGGCCTTGGAAAAGACCATGAAATATTGCGGAGGAGGATTGAAAATGGGGCTAAGGAACTTTGGTTTTTCCTCCAGAGTGAATTGAAGAAGTTGAAAAATCTAGAAGGAAGTGAACTGCAAGGACGCATTGATGAATTTCTGTCGGATTTGGGTCATCAGGAAAGGTACTTGTATTAGTTGATTCTGTATATATGTTGTAAAGATTATGGATTAAGTAAACTACTGATACACTGCTTAAAAATCTCTTAGGATAAATTAGTGGTATGTGGGCTAAAATGTCATGTCTGAAGCCTGAACATAAAATTGTTACTTGTATTTCATGGGACATAAAGTATATATCCAGCTTCTGTCACTACAACTTAGAGTATGACCCTTTAACTTGGCATTTTTTTTTTTTTTTTTTTTATCAGAAGACCTGGATCCTGGCTGCCAGTTGTTGCTTTTCAGTTGCATCTATCTACATATGCGTGTATGTGCATACTTGTACATATAACAAAACCATTAAAAAACCTTAAAAATATTTATTTTAGGCATCTGATTGTGCCTTTCATAAATACTAGAATATAAGTTACATTGATCATTGGGATATTATATAATTGGAATTACTTTAAAATTGGGTAATATCTTAATATCAGGACTAATTGTCATTCTGAAAAGTCACTTCTTGTAGTTAGAATTTAACAGAGTATTTCAGATAGAAATGACCTTTAATTACACTGTCATTATCATGTTGTTCAAAGATGTGTTGGAATTTCAGTTGTTGATCTTCTGGCCTCCCCATTGTTGAAGTACCTTTTGTATTACACACAAACACTCTGTATGAGTTTTGTTCATGGTGAACAAAATTAATCCAGGAAGTGTTAAAAATTCAGTAAAATCTGTCTGTAAGCCTGTTATATTTACAACTCTGTTCCCAATAGGATTGCAATGGCAATTTGAGTCTTGTTAGTAAGCAGTCATAAGAAAATAGTTGAATTAACTAAATATACCACCTTAAACAAATATCTCTTTCCCAAAAAAGCTGAGATCTGCATGTGTGAACATCAGTAGTAAAGCATGAGCCTTTGAAAATAGTACTGTAGTAAAAGGAAAAATTAGTAAGAATTTTCAATTCTTTGGAAATAATGTAAACATTATTTAAAACATAGTTTTAAAATAATATAAATTTGATTATTAATATGGGCAAATAATTTAGTCCATTAAATTTTGTAATTTAATCTTCCACAATTCCAAAACCTAGTTTGTCACCGATTGATAGAGTTTAAAGTGAGAAGGGACCATTCAATTATTGAGAGTTATTATCTATATAGAATAGGCCATTACGTTTCATCCAATTATTTCTCTGCTGAGTGAAATTATGTATGTTTGACTGAAATAAAAGTAGTGCTTGGCTGAAGCAGAGTTTTCCAAAAGACTTGAGATCTCCAGTTAAACAGTTAACTGACAGAGAAGCTGCCACTTCCCTGGACAGTTTGTTTCAATAGTTACCGCCGCTCAGAAATATTTGTTCTCCAGAGAAGTTATTTCCATTTGGATTTCTTGGACTTCAGGTCATTGATTCTTGATGTACCTTTTAAACTATCTGTGCCAAAACTGGAGCAAGTAGTCTAATGCCAGACTTACTGATGTCCATCATGGGAGCAAAATCACTTGTGTACACATTACTGCTCTGTTTATATAGCCAGGATCACATCAGGCAGTTGCCACAGTGGAACCATGAATAATGTTGTGTGATTGATGCCAGAAGGTTTTTATGTCCCTGCCTCCCAGAACGAATCCTTTTCTTGTTCCTTTCCTTCCTACACCAAAGACTATTAATTCATTAAGCCCAACTTGCAGGTTTCTCTATTTCTGACAGCCTTATCTTCACATCTCTCTGTACTTCAGCATTTTGCATTGAATAATAAAAGTCTGCATTGTAGACCTCTGGAAGTTATGACATGAATCCCACTGTGGAAGTCTGAAACCACTGTGGTACTGGAAGAAGTTTGTATATGATGCAAGCAATCACAGCTGCTCTTTTTTTTTTTTTTTTTTTTTTTTTCCCTTTATTTAAGAATGTTCTTGTTCAATAAAAGTGTTCCTCAGACTGACACAGTGGTTATCAAAAGCAGAACGTCCTGGAGTCTGTTGAGTCTTAGTAGTAGATCTGTGTAGATCTTCCTGGTGGTGAGGTCCCCAAAGAAGACTAAAGTCACTTAAACTAAAACCAAACAGCCAGAAACTAGGTTTTATTAAAATAAAATGTAGACAAATTTTTTTTTTTACAATATGGAAGTTCAGAGCAATTGTGTAAGAGAAAAGAGATACAAAAATGTTTCTACAATATTCAGCCTGTGTTCTTGGTGTATTTACAACATTGGCTTCGGGCAATAAAATTGCCTTGTGTTGCAGAATGCTCTTCTTGGTTGCCTCTAGTTCCGAGGGTGTGCATTCTTTCACCTTTGAGGTCAGGCTGTCTGCTTCATTCCCTTGAATCTTTCGGTCTTACTGCGTGAGTTGCAGGAAGACTCCCAGCTCCTTGTGTGTGCATCCTTTGGCCTGTGCTGCACTGCTGTCCCTGGGGTGTTCTTTTCCCGAAGGATGGACCTTAGCTCCCAAGGGAAGGAGCGGTCTCTTTTTCCCTCCACACAGTCCATCTGGTCTCTTCTCTGGAAAGGAACATTACATAAGTTTAGAATGAGCAAATCAGATGCTCTCATTCACTCTGAGAATCACAGCTTTTTGGTGGGTTTTTTTGTTATTGCGGAGTTTTGTTTTGGTTTTTTTTTTTTGAGGCATATGTGGACTTGCTTTTTTAAAGGGATTTAACAAGTTGCCGAATGCCCTTTTGTTGACATTGCTGTCTTAAAATTTGTTACCTATGTATCTTAGATAAATGGAACATTCCACGTGAGGCTGGTATTATTTATTTTTATATATATACATAAACATATCTCTTAGATATTTTAATATGTATTATAATCTAGTATTTGGATTAGAAAGATTAGTGTTAATAACAAGTGCTTAAGGCAGTTTGTAATGCCCTCCTTATGTGGGAAAGCAGATAAAGGGGTGGGTAGTGATCAAATGATGAGATAGCTATGTAAGGAAAGTGGCTAATTTTTTTGTTTGTTTGTTTGTGAGGAAAGCCTGTTGTGTCATCGAGAAGACTTGCTTTTTAAGTGGTGATAAAGACAGTTTCTGGATAAGCAGTATTAGCGTTCTTTGTTAATCTTGTTGTTGTTATGCAAATGGTCTACTACTAATATGATCGCGTTTCCCCCATTGGATGCCTTAATCGCTATTTCTTGGCTGTGTCCTAGGGGTTGTGTAGATTTTCTCCTGGAAAATGCTGGTCTTGGCAGGTGTTTTTGTCCAGTATTTCACTACTGATTCTGTTTAAGAAACAATGTAGGCCAATGCAGAGTTTCCTGCCTTATGGCATGTGTAATTGTATTCTTGTGGTTGCCATTGGGAAGCAAGTTGTTGAGACTATTTGATACAGAGTTTACATAAAAGAACAGGTTAATCCTCTAGTTGTCCTGGTTGTTTCCTATGTCGGCATTATGTGGTTTGCAAAGTGCCTGTTACTGAGTTGGTTTCATTCCTTCTCCCGGTGAACAGCTGTCGCCAGGGCTTTTACTGTAGCTGGCCAAGGTTTGATGCATAGTATTTGGGCATATTTTCACATTATTTCCTTTGAATTTGTTGGAATATATCACAGTTTCTTTTTCTTCGAGTTTTTATTTGTTGATGTAAAGTTTCTAGGAGGTTTAAATGTAATTTTGTCATATGGCTGGAATAAATGTCTACACCGATCTTTAAAAATGTGTTAAAAATGCCCGCCCTCCCCCCTTTATTTGTGACAATCAAATGCAGATGAAATATAGAGCCAGATTCTTTACTCCATGCTATTTTCCAGGAGCAAAATGCTTTTAAGAGCAGCTCTGAGATTTAATTTATGATATGAAACAGAAATAACAAGAATAAATTGATATTGTTAGTTAGTAACACAATGAAAGACCAAGTTTGACTTACAATGCCACTGCAACGTCACTGTCTGAAATTGTCTTTCTGCCATTTTGCCACCCACGATAGCTTCTAATAATCCTGATCAGGCTCATCTTTTGTCTACACTTAGCTATCTTGGGCTCATGGATCACCAGTCCACCTACTTTTTAGCTCTCCAGATGGAGCCTGACTCTGGTCTTTGGTATTAGTCTGTCTCTTCTAAATCTGTATTAATAAGCCATTGTGATGGTCTGCCACACTCAAAAGAACCTAGCAGATGTAAACCTAAAAAATGCACATTTCGCAGCAGGAGCAATCAAAGAAGGAAGATCTCTGTGACTGAAAGTGTGTTAAAATTGCACTACCCTATAATCATTTCTGTGTGATAACACCTGTGAATTTTTCAGTTCCTGGTTTACTTCAAAGTTTTGTACGAGTAATTTTTTTTAAAAAAAGATTATGGATACTATCTGAAAACTCTTGCATGAATTCATAAAACTTCCCACAAATTATTTGATATTCTTTATGGTTTGTACTGAGCAAAGCTGCCTTTCCCTAAAGTGTTGAGTCATTTAGGCTGTGTAAGGACTCTCTCATTATTCCTCTTACCTCAAAAATGATGGAAAATGATTATATTTCATCTGTAAGGCTGATTATTTAAACTTACCTACTGCCTTTGCTTTGTCATGGTCAACAATATAAAAAATAAAATTTAGACAACACTTTTTTTCCTTAGGAATAGGAAAAATTATTTAACTGCTGAGAGGGAAAACATTTTTTTATTGGTGGGCTTTGTATTTTCATTTATTTTATGCCAAAATTTAATAGAAATATGTTTCTATAAAGTAAAAGGAGAGCATGCTGATTACTTACATCACAAGTACAGAAAAGATTTTTTTTTTTTTAAGGCCAGTGAGAGTGTTTGAAAATTATTTTAAATGTGGCTGTGTTTGCACAGCTGCTTTTAATGATAGCACAGGATTATTTTGTAGGTTTAGACCTCAAATTTATAGTTTTTCTTTAAACATCCAGCATGATTGCATCCTGATTGGGAAGAAAAATATATTTAAATTCCCAAGAAAATGCATGGGTTTCCTTTTTTAATTTGCCTACTAGCCTGTAATGCTTTCTATAAATTGGAAAACACTGCCTTAAGAGAAGCGGACTCTTCGTCTGTTCAGTTATTTGTATATAATCCATTGTATTAGATCTACTACCTCATTAATTCTGTTCTAATTGTCCCTAAACTGTGTTTGCATGTTATTTTGAGTATTATGCATTTTCAAAAGTTAGTGATTCAAAACTAGTTACCTGATAATACTTTAAATTGTTTATTTTTCGTACAAAGCCAGAGTAGGGTGTTTCAAGCTCAGTTATCTTGTAAAAGAAGATCCAGCTTATATAGTTTGAGATTAGAATACAAATATGGTACTTCCAGTTGATTGACAGAAGGTGAACATTACTGCTGCTGAACAATTTGGGTATAATGTATTAAAATACAGCAACTGTAGATGATAGAGTAAGTCAGTGTCACTGTTATCCTGTGTAGAATTATCCTGTGTAGAAGTATGGGTACGAAAAACAGAATGAGTGTATGAGAATGGAAAGATATGGATACATAAATCCAGTTATTAGTGAGAGAAGCTGATAAAGCTAGCTCTGTCCCAATTTGATTTATCTCAATATTTACCGCTTAAATATTGTGTCTTTGGAAATAGTTACCTAATAGAGGTACATCGTCTGCTCCTCTCTCTCACTTGCTAAGCTTATTTACAAGGGACAGCCTTAGCTAACAAGTGCTGCCAACAATGGTGTCTTGTATTACTTCACTGACAAGACCACTTCAAAGGTTGTTAGGAAATATGCTTGTCTTCCCCCCCACTCTTTTTTGTCACCTCCCAAATTTCTCTGCCTTTGTTCTGTTGCATCTCTTCCTAGTGATCAAATTTGTGGCTTATCAAGAATTCAGGCAATAAATTGCAACATCTGAAGTTCAGATGAAAGAATTGAGAAAAGTGGTTCAAACTTAAAACTTTAGCATTGTTATGGAGAAATGTTTAGCAACTTTAAATATTCTCAGTCTATAAAGCCACCTGAAATTATTGGTTCTGAATTGGGCTACCTGTTACTTGTTGAATAGCCATTGATGTTTTTACAAATATTTTGAATAGTTTACTTCTAGTTTTGTATTTCCTCCCAAAAGCCACAGATATAAAAAAATCTTTTCCTGGGTGTTACTGTTTAGGCTGTTTTTCACAAAATTCCTGGCTAATCTCAGAAAATAAATGTCATATACCATTTTTCTTCTCATGACACAGAGTTCTTTATCCTCTTATGTGGCCACTGAAATGTGATAACCCTAAGAAGAGAATCTCTAGTGTATTAGAGAACCTCAATTTAATATTTGATAGTGCCTTAAAGTTAATGTTTTGTAGTCTAGACTTATATGGCCATGAGTCTGTTTTGAATTTCTTGTTTTTTTATTTTTTTTCCATTTGGGTATTAGTAGCACGCAGTCATTCTAAGCAGGCAGAACGCTTCCTTCTTCCAGAGTCAGAAGGAGCAACATGCCATAGAAAATACTATTTACTAGACCTTGTAATAATAATCTGTAGTTAGTTTTCAGTAATAAAAATAGAAGGATTACTGTTGTACCTCTGCTAAAGACATTTGTAATATTGTATTCTGTACAAGCGTAGTAAGATGATTGTAGGAGGCAAAGTAACAATGTGTTACAATAGAAGCTACTGTAGGAATCAGTGTTGCACTTTCATCTGGGGCCACTGGATAATGTATCCAGCACGGAACTATTTTTTCTTTTTCGTTTCCTTTAGCACATATCAGAAACAAATGCTTTATAGCCGTTTTTCTGACCCATCTACTGTCTGGTGCTATAATTACTCATGGGTATGGAACATACGTTAAATGGAGGACACAGTCTTTCTTGGCTACTGTTTGGATTGTGGGGTAGGAGGTGGCATGAAGAAACTGTTTTTGAGGCTAGAATTGAAGTATCTGTTTAATTTGTCTTTGATTTCATCTAATCCTCCAATTTAGTAATGTTGAGATTGTTTCCCATTTTTTTCAGATTGTTTTCCATTGTTGTTTACAGGTCAATAATGACCGACTTGTACTACCTCAGTCAAACAGATGGAGCAGGAGACTGGCGAGAAAAAGAGGCCAAAGATCTAACAGATTTGGTGCAGAGGAGAATAACTTATCTACAGGTAAGAGGGTAGAGCTTTTAAATCAAGGTAAACATTTATTTATTTATTTTCAAATATATATATAGCACTTAGCTATACCCTTGTAGTAGATTAATTACATGACAGTTTTAAGTGAATGTTTGTATATGAATGAATTACATATGAAAGAAATTAGAACTGTTTCAAACAGTATTTTATGTGTATATGGAATGATAGTATTTCAAGCAGATCTTTTTTTTTGGGTGGGTTTCTTGGGGGTTTTTTTGTTTGTTTGTCCGTGGTTTTCACTGGGCTGCACTTACCTGTTTGGATTCTTTGCTTTATTATAAAAGACAAGTCTCTGGTTTCTATTTTTGATTCTTTAGAGTATCACAATGCATACATATGTTTATACAGTGTTAGACATAGAAATATCAAAGTCCTTCTATGAAACTTCTGAACAAGCAGCCCATTTTTAAAAATATGAGTATGCAGAATTGAAGTAGTATATAGTATATTGTCCAGTCCTAGACTGTTTCAACAGTTGTGTGAGATTTCTCATAGATGCTCGTATTTGTGAGTGCATAAAGCCTTTTTAATGTATGTGCTTCTGTGTGTCTATAGAATTTAAACAAAACTTTATCTGAAGATTTTGGGACTTTTATTCATGTATGAATGCATGCAGCTATTTATATAGTGAGCAAAAAGATATTTGATGTAGTCTGTTTTATTTGTACTTGGTTTGTTTTTCCTTGCATGTGTGCACCTCACTGCTCTGTTTTATATGATCGTCCCTAATGCCTGATCTTTTCTGTATGTAAATAGCTGAATTTGTTTCTCAGATTTTCATTATTTCACATTTCACAGTTCCGCTATTGGAACCTTCTCTTCTGTGACCAAACTATGTATTTGTTGCTTGTTAAATAAAAAAAGACAACCTTTCATGGAAAAAACTCCCTGTAAATTATGCAGGAAACATCACTTTATTGTCTTCCTTTAACTCCTTGAGAACTGTTCCTCATTCTTTCATTTTTGATGTCACTGTTTGGCAATGGTGTACTGTAACTACTTTTCATGGTGATAAATATGGCCTTTCTCTACTTTTTTCTTTTTTCACGATATCAATTTATTGTCTTATCTAAGATCTATACGTTTCTGGAGAGTGATTGTCTTCCTATTGTACGTTTTACAGTGTTCAGGGCCTTAGTTCAAGACTAGGAGCTCCAAGTATGTACAGCGAATAACAAAAGTAAAGGGAGTTTAGGAGAACAGAAGCTCAAAATTGAAGCATTAAACAAACGCTTACATTGTTTTCTAGTGAATTTGAAATAAATTTGCTTACTGAACGAAGAGCTATGGGAGCACAATTAGCTCCTCCTAAAATTTATTTAGATGTGTATAGTCTATGATAAAGGGCTTTCTCTCTATAGAGGTAATTTATTCTCATTTTAAAAAAACATAGAAACAATATTAAAAATGAAACCAGTGCCAAGTCAAAACACATATAGAATCCTAATATTTCATATTTGTAGCACAACTAGTTAAAGCCTTTCAGAAAGTGTATTATATCCTTAGGCATTTCTAAGAAAAGTAACTATCTTTATCCTCATTATCTTGAGAAGAAAACCTGATGATGAGCATGAGCAGGTGATTTACAGAAAGTTGTAGCATTAGGTTCAGAATTAGAATTAGGTCTAACATACTTGGCTCAATTTCCATCATACAGGCCATTTTTGTTTCTGTTTTATGTATAGTTTTTTAAAAAAGCAATCAATAATAAAATTTCTGTCACGGGAAGAACTGAACTTTTTTTCATATCTACGCATTTAAAATGTAAAATCAATCATTATGGATTTATCTTGTAACACTGAGAAACACGTAAGAAAATCAGTATTTCCCTCATTTTTTTCTTTTATTTTTAAAAATTTCTAGTATTTTCTACAATTACATTGTTTTTTGTTTTTAATAAGTCATCACTGGTAGATTATAGAAATTAGAAACATATAACTGTATTACTGCTGCATATCAAATTCCATATGAGTGTTTCACATGGAAGGATCTAGAAACAACACAGAAGGGACATGTGTTTCCTCAGTAATTGTCTTTGAGTTTAAGTTGAAGAATGGTGATACGTATTTTCCAAAAACTGTAATTCTAGCTTTGATAAATGTTGATATTTTTAGCATTATAACTGTGCAGGTCATCAAAAGTAGCAATAAATTCTTGGATTTAACAAATATGCAGCAACACATTAAAAATTATTTGGGTGTTTTATGAACAAATAATATTACACTGTGTATTCTATATGTCTTTAAGGTTAGTTGAAACGTTTTAGCTGTATTGGATGCTCGGTTTTTGTTGTACTAAAATGTGAAATAGAAATATGTGATGAGCCTTCTCTCACAGAAATATGTGATGAGCCTTCTCTCATAAACTGTTCTTTCTTTCATATGCTTACTGTGTTTCTTTCTATTAATCTCTTTTCAGACTAAACATACCTAAAATTTTCAATCATTCTTCATGTGTGAGAATTTATGATACCTTTCATTTTTTCTTCCTGATGTCTTCCCTTAACACTAATTCTTCACCAGGCTATTAGAAGTGAGCATCTACTAGTTGACAAATGACAGCAGGCTATTGATTTATAGAATAGCACCAAAATATGTTTGGGGTTTTTTTTACCTTGTTTTTTATGCAGTCTAAGGAATTACTTAGCTAATAAAAGGTCTCCCTTGAGTTCATGTCACTATGGAGCTATAGAAAATGATGCCTGAGATTTTTAATTCAGCTGAATTTTGAAACTTGAATATTTTTGTATTTATACAAAATTTCACTTTTCATGAGTCATGCTTGCTTTGGTTAATTTCTTCTGGTATTCATGACAATCTTCTCTAGACTTGACTAATTTAAAATTTCTTAGACATTTAATTTAATGGCTTTGCTTTTTACCAGTTCTTCTTCTTCATGCATGAAAGTACTAGTCCCGCTAAGATAACTACAGGCTGTTCCTCTGTGTTTTTGCCATTTCTTGCTCCTTTTTATAATCTGGTTTTGATCTTTGACTGTAGTTTGTCCCTTACTCCATGACTACTTTTGTTTCTTTGAAGGTTGTTTGCTAAAAGACAAAAAAAAAAAAAAATCAGAAAAAATTACACTGTAGCAAGAAACTGTGGATAGGATGGTTTAGTACCTACATATGTTTATGGATGATCATTTACCTCCAGGTGTACACTATTACCATCATTCACCTAAGAGTCAAACCCCAAAGCATGGTAATTCTCCATATGTGCAACATTGCCCAAAGTTGGGTTGGAAACCTAGCCAACTCTTCAAAGATAGAAAATATTTTTTCTCATGAGTAGTTGCAGTCTTTGAGAAGAGTCATTCACATTTACAATAACTACCCTCTCTCTTTTCCTTTTTGTTCTCATTCTTCTATCTGAAAAAAACCGAGGATGCAATCTCTTGCCTACATGCCTGTAAGCCAGACATAAGTTTTTGGAACCCTTCTAAAGATTAAAATATCTCCTATCTTGAATGATTGTTGCAAGTAATGATCCAAAACTGGAATATGTCTGTGACTACACATTTGAAAGTCAAGTTGACTGACTTACTGGTGTGGGTTTCAGGATTTTGAAGGGTACAGGGCTGACTGTAAGTATGCAATGTAAAGCAGACTGTAGTCTGAAATTACACATATACACCTCTATTCATAATATAACTGTATTAAAAAATAAAATAAAATAAAGAATTCAACAGCCTTTGCCCCCCAACTCCATGCCAAAAAGAACTATTTGGAACATATTTGTAATTTTTTTTTGTGAAGAATAAAAGTACCGTATAGTTTTCTTTCTGGTACATGTTGAACAGTGACAGCTGCATTATTTTGGGACATCTCCCTGGGAAATCATTTAGCTGAATGATTGTGAATAGTGATGACTGCTACTTCATTTGGATGGCATTACCATAAATTTGATTTAATGAGGCTACATTTAGCTAGTTCCCTGTAGCTAGAGCAACACTTAAAAAGCTAGAAGCTTACATTTAAGCAAAAGACCTTATTTTCAGAGATATTCATTATTAAACTATTGAAGAGAATGTGCAGGAGAAGTCAGACAAGGCCTCCTATAGTACTGTGTATTCTGGAAGTGGTACAGTGAGTAAATGATTATGAAAGCAGCAGTTTGTTTTCTTCCCCTTTCCTTTTGTGCTTATTTTTGTTCTATTTATTTTAGGAAGTTTGTGATTCAGCATGCAGTCTCCCAATAGCAGAATATTTTTGCCTCCAATTTTTAAAAAAATCAAAACATTTTGTTCAACTTTGAAGGTTAAAAATATAAGCAGGTGAGAAAGGTTACTAAGTACTCAACATCATCAATTATAACAGTAATAATTTGCCATATTCATACTATTTAGTTGGGATTGTGTATGTATGCAAAGAAAAGAAAGTGGCTTACAAGACTTTATTCTGAGGTTTCTGGATTTCCCAGTATTTTCGGTGATTTAATGTGTCACTTAAATTTTTCTGTCTCAAAGTGTATTTAAATCCTCTTTCTTTCCCTCCCATTAAAATTAATGATATATATCTTTAATCAAAATACTCATGCTTAAAATGACAACAGCAACAACAACAACAAAAAAGGCTCTGGGCACTCTGCATATGTGCAAAGGGATGTACCCTTCACAACTGTAAGTCTTGAAAAGTGTAAACTTGTATCCTTCAATAATTCAAATCTAATGTATTATATCTTTTCCCAGTTATTCCACATCACGCATGAGAAACAAATTGTAGTGTGTTGTGGCAGTCGTAGTGTGCTGTTGGTGTTGATAAATTCAAACTAATTTGAAACAAAGATAAAAGTAAATTCCAGAGTGGAAAAAATCTCATAGAAAATTCTTCATCAGCATTTACTTTTTTTATGGGGAAAGAGAACACTAGCTGAAGGACTTCACCTATGTGTCTGTATGGGCACTTGTTCTGGAAGAAGAGATGATTTCTTTAGTGGGCAGACCTTGTAGCACTTCAGTTTTCTTGTGGTAGACTCAGCGTCCTTAGGTTTATTTGAAAGCTTTTTGGCATTTCCTCCAAATGTATAGAATCCTGATAAGTCACTTACTCAAAGAGAAAAATGTCATGAATGCCAGTTCTAGTTTCTGAATAGATTTAAGAAGTAGACCTAGGAATAGCACACTTTAATAGTCTCATCTTGAAATGTTAAAGGCAAGATTAGATACTGGCAAGGCAAACAGTTGAAAAAGGCCATATCCTTAAGCTTAATTGAGATGTGTTCCTGGCCACAAGTGCTACTTGCTTACTTAGGTAGTATAGCTCCAGTCAAGATTTATGGTTATGAATTCATAATATTGACACACTTTGGCTATGTCTTCTAGTTGTCTTAAACTTGACAACGGTCTATTATTAATTTTGTTAAACTTCAATCATTTGACTTACATACCCTCACTCATTTAATTATAAATGAATCAGTGCCTCTAGTGGTCAACAGAATTGAAAGGAGATAATGACAGTCGTGGTTGTCTATATCTAAGGGGAAGTCATTGAACAGAACATTGTCTCAGATTCAGGTTTACTGACAGACTAGTAAGGCCTAAAAATATAGCATCTAACAGATGGTTATTGTTACCTTGTTACGTTCTTTTCTACAGCATCATCAGTTTAACATTTTCTTAATGCAGATTTTTCAACACAGTCATTTGTCTTACAGTAAAATGTATGTTAAACAGCAGAATTTACTTTTGCCAGTTTGTCATGTGTTTTGATGGCTAACGGCACATTTGAAAACGGTGGAAGGTGATGAGGTGTTGAAGCAGCACTTCTGACACCTTTCCCATCTGATCCTATTGACTCTGAACAGGCTAACCAAGAGCCCTGGAGAAGACGGTTCTTTGAGCACCGAGAGACGTGGAAGATGGGGACTTGGAAATATTCCTAAGACTATTTTTACTGTAGTCAAACAATGGCAGGGAATGTTCCCAGGCACTGGAACATAATATTCTATGCTGTTAAATTGTTAGAACAGTTCCTGGCATGCTTTTGACTCACATCAAGTAGTTTTCTCCCAAACAATTCTTTGGCTGTGTTTGAGACTTAGCACAAGACACTCTTCATAAATCTGCTGTGTGTGGCTACCCTGTTTTAAGAGGTTTAGAAAGTTTAATAGCATGGATGCAGCCTTTTCTGTGCCATCTAGAATAAGTCTCAGGCACATTTGATTTACTACTATAGATTTTGCCTATGTTTATATGTTTCAAATTATCATGTTTCTAACAATTTTGTTTTTATTTGATTTTTGTTGCTATTGTTGTATGCTAGTAATCTGATTGTAAAAATACCACAAACTGTAATTTTGGAGCCACACATTACATTAAGAAAATACTGTGGTGTTTTCATTTTACTCAAGAGTACTCAAGTCACCCAATAGGAATAAGAAACAAAAATGAACTCACGGTACAAATAATGTGCTAGAGAGCATTATACCTATTGATTCTTTTGTTTAGTGTGTAGAATTAATATGTGAACAGAGATACGGTCTGTTCTCACCATTCTTCCTGATGGTTCCATTTAAAATATTGCTGTTTGTTTAAGGGAAAAATAAATACCCACTCAGTAATAAGTATTTCCCACTATAGCTATAATTGCCCCTCAAAACTTTTTCCAGGTTTTCAGGTTTTTTACAAGACAATACTGATTTATTTTAATACTTGCAGAATTTCAGTCTCTTTTTTTGTTGTTTTTGTTTTAATTAGAGAGAGAAAATTAAGACAAAAAAATTGTTGCATTTTAAACAATTTATTTAAAATATCTGGCTTTAACACCATCAATATTCTGCAAACTTTGTGCTAAACAGCTGGAGACTAACAGTTGCAGAAGAATTTTATGCTATTAGCTCATACTCCAGTCATGTTATCTTTGACTGGATATTGAAATTGTAGATTACAGTCATCTGCACTGAATTTTGAGTTAGGTACATGGGGGAAGACAGTCTTTAACACACATACACATTTGCAGTTGACTAATACCATTGAGTAACAAGATCTTGGAGTTACCAGAGATAATTCTGTGAAAGTATCATTTCAGTGCTCAACAGTATTTAAACAATGCATCTGCATCAAGGATTGACTCTGCAGTTCTAGTCCCTTAGTGTCAGAAAGGATATAATAAAACCAGAAAACTTGAAGGGGAAAGTAATGTGAATGATCAAATACATGAGCCTGGTATCTCTGAGAGTAAAGACTAGAATAGATGAAGATTTCAGTCTCCTAAGAGAACTGAGAAGGGGATGTGATACATAGAGGTCTACAAAATCTTGAGTACCCTGGAGAACTTGAGTAGGGAATGACAGTCTAGTCTCTTCCAAAGAAGACATACTTCAATACAAGACTCGTACTGTGCTGCTTTTGCCGAATTAAGTTTAAGGTTGAATTTAACAAGGCTTACATATTTGGGGCAGTCAGTCATAATAGCACAGAATCTGCTTCAGTCTCATTAGTCGTCTTGTAAAGATTTATAGTGGCAGCATTCCTTTGGTGAACCATAGGTACTAAAAATAACTTCTAAATAATTTTATGTAAAGGCTAGTGGTTCCTGTTTGGTATGTCTCAGTTAAAATAGTTTTTAAATGGATGCAGGAAAACAATTTTAAATGTCTTATGAAGATAAAGTAGCTACCCAAGTCAGTTATTCAGAAGAAGCCATTCAAGGATATTCCTTCAAACAGGCAAACCAATGGATGTTAATTAAATCCAAGACTAAACACTACTATTTCTCTCATTACTAATGCAGTTTTGTAGGTCTGCAATGCAATACGTGATTTCCCAGCTCCATTAGTAAAGGAGTTGTCAGCCAGACTTCTGTAACTCTGCTACACTCATATGGCCTGCGTACCTCATCACAAAGGTTGTCACGTACTACGGAAGAATTAGGGAATTATGTTTCTTGCAGAGAAAACCTGGGTATACTACTTTCCTTGTAACCTAGGCAGGAGAGGTCATTTGCAGCCTAAAGGACTGTAAAACTTCTTAAGGGAAGATGGAGCTGGAATCTGCCAGTGCTTCCAAGTAGGAAGTAATGCGATACTGCCTTTATTTGGGTGAGAGTTTAACTGTATCAGTTTAGTTGGAAACACTGAATTTTGTGAGAGCAACAGTGTATGCCTATGTTATTGGTGATGAAAGACCACCAAATCAGTTTTGCCAGTTACAAAAATCCACTTTTATTTTAGGTGACATGTAACCTTGTCTTCCACAGAAATACATAATTTTAACCATTTTACAGTTCTGAAAATTTGTTACTATTTTCAGTTGCAGTGTTCATGTAAGTAATTTTCAGAAAAAAAAAAGGTGTGAACTCTGGCATGGATTGATAATCTAATCTTCTACATATTGAAGTATGTTTTGTGTGGTTCGTTGGTTGGGTTTGTTTGTTGGGGTGTTTATGTGGGTTTTGTTTGTTTGTTTTTTAATGCAGTTGTATGACTGTTACGTTACATGGCTTGACAATCCTGGAGGTCACATCCATCCCTCTCTTGATTATGTAGACAACTCAATTGGATACAAGAGTCTGTGATGAGCAGTGTAGTTAGGGATGAGAACAGAGTGCACTGCTCACTCAAATCAGAGATTTATAATCCTTTTCTGTGACTTTATGCCAGGAGGAAAAATCTTCTGTCAGTCTTCACTGAATTTGAAATTGACTGTTGTTATCCTTTATCAACTCAATACTTTTATGGGTTGCTTTGATTGGCAGTTTTGGCTTATAAGCACACAAGCTATTCTGATGCATGCAATGTGATTGTATTTTTTCTTCTTTCTCGATGATTATTAATTACACCTTTTTCAGGAAATCCCAGTTAAAACTGCAATATATCTAAGTATCTCTACTTCCTTTTTTTTTTCTTTTAAGTTATCAATAAATAATTTAACCTCAAATACTGCCTTGTCTTAAAATTTGAATATAGCAATTTGAAAAAACCACAGTCATAAAGAAATCAGCTGAACTAGCTTTCTGTTCAAGTCACAAACTAGTATTAGAATCATAGAATTGTTTAGGTTGGAAAAGACCTTTAAGATTATCAAGTCCAACCATTAACCTAGCACTGCCAAATCCGCTACTAAACCATGTCCCTAAGAACCACATTGACACGTCTGTTAAATGCCTCCAGGGATGGTGACTCGACCACTTCCCTGGGCAGCCTGTTAATATATATACTTTCCAGTTAAGTTGCCAAGAAATGTTAAAACCCAAGTAAGTGCATTATATTAACATTGGTAAGCCCTCACGGTACCAAATTACGTTTCTTTATGTGATTCCTATTCGATTTCCATGATATTGTTAATAAGCTATTATATGAAACTTGCATTTGCATGCAAGAAGCTTAGAAGGGCAACCTTATCAAAGTTTACACAACTTCAAATATGTCATCAATTAAATGCTTTCATTTTCAAGAGGACACAGGCATTTGAAGGTAACAGAAAGTGTAGAAAACATTATCTATTGGTATTTTCTAACAATTCTCAGAGATTATCCCTTTCAAAGTAGTTACGAAAAAGTTAGATTCAATAAGAATTTTTGCTATGTGGGAAAAAATGGGAAGACAGACTTAATAACGTGCTTTATGGCCCTGTTGACATCTCTAATGTATCTATTGTTTCTTTTTGCATGCTTTCTTTAAAATCAAGATTTTTTAAATGTCTCAACAAAAGTATATTGCAAAATCATTAATTCATTTTAAAAATAAATAAAATTCTGTCTAAGTCAATTGATATCTTGTGACACACTCGTATGTCCTACTTTCTGATAAATACATTTTGCTAAGGGTTTACTTTTGGCCATAATAGTTCTTTTTACAATCTAGTTATAGTACGTTATACAATGGTATTAAAACTCTTCTGAGGTACTCTGTATAAAGCATGAATTATTATTGTTAAGTAGCAGTTAAAACATCTAGACACATCTTTCAAAAATATAAGTAAAGCAGATAAACACGAAATACAAATTTTCAACTTCTACAACTGAACAGTAATGTCTGCATTTGACAACTCTCTAAATGACAGAAAGCGGCTTCTTTTTTTTATTATTATTTCAGTTAAAATAGCAACACAACTTTATACACTATTTTCTTTGTTTTTTGAGCTTAAGTTTTCTACACAGTAAAGGTTAACAGCAGAAAATGATTCTACTTGCAGCTGCTATCATTGCACTTCATTGCATGGTGTAAATATGTCTGTAGATTTAGGGAGGAGCTATTTTTTTTCATGGAATTCTTTCTTTGTGGACTTGCACACAATACTAGAAAACCCCTCTTTCTCTCCTAAAAGACAAAAGATTTGTTATAGTCTCAAAGATACCTATTAGGTTTAGTCTCAAGTCATCCATTAGATCTGTGATAGCGAGAGTACGGGACTGAGGAGCAAAAATTTGGAATGGAAATTTTATTTAACTTATTGTTTTTCATAGCTAGTTAGACTTTGAATCAGATGTTTGTTCCTTTTTTTTCCAGATCTGAACTATTCTTCCCTCCTTTACACAACTGAATGCACAAATTAAAATTTTTATAAAGTATTTTAGGACAGCATATTCAGATTATCTTTAAGATCACTTGATGGAGAGATCTCAGTTCTCCAGATGGTGATTGTTGCTTTTTGGAAAGACCTGATTTGTTGCAAATTTACAGAAAATTTTATTTAAAGTTGTTTAGATGTGAGAGGAACAGAATTTATATTGACCCTCAAATATCAGTATTCTCGCAGCGTAACTGAAAACTAACTTTCCATCCTAGAGATTTAAAAAAAAAAAAACTTTTTGGAATGCAGAAGTATGTCTAGGGACATGCAAGTATGAATGTGTACAGCAAAGTACTATATTTTACAGAAAGAAAAAATTCTGTAGATTATGTTGTCCACATAACTAAAAATATTTTTTAGTTTGTACTTTCAAACATAGCATTCACATCATGTAGACATTTGCCTCCTTTGTTGGTTTTTTTTTGGATTGTGGAAGTATAGTATATTATTTTATTGAGAGTGCATGCGGATTAAAATACTGTGTTTTATCAGTCTGCTCAGTGTTTTATATTCTGTATTTGGTATGTGGTCAGTTAGTCTGGGAAACAGTCCATTAATAAGCACTGTAGACAGGTGGAAATTTTCTTTTGTTGGATAACATGCATGGTCATTGAAAGAGAACTAACAAACTTGGAAAAATGCCAAAGGAAAAAGCATTCCAAAACTGAGAATCATGTTGATGAAATGTGACCTCTGAGTCCCATGTTAGCTCATTCTGACAGATTTACAAATGAGAGAGTAATTTAAAATCTTCAAGGTATTCTATTTTACATTAGGATAGTGAAGTATGTTCAGTAACTGTTCATGTTCACAGTGAAGAATTCACATAAAATTTTCATGGAGCTGAAGCTTACTCATCCATTTTAATATGAGATGTAGTATAGCAGGATGACTTGTGTGATTTATGACATTTGTCAGTTGTTCAGAAAAAAGTATGCCTTTGTGTGTATCTTCTCTTCAGCTTCACTTTTTCATCCATCCTTACAGAACCCGAAGGATTGCAGCAAAGCTAAGAAACTTGTGTGTAATATCAACAAAGGCTGTGGCTATGGTTGTCAACTTCATCATGTAGTCTACTGCTTCATGATCGCTTATGGCACTCAGCGAACACTCATTTTAGAGTCTCAGAATTGGCGCTATGCTACCGGTGGCTGGGAGACTGTATTTAGGCCTGTAAGCGAGACATGTACTGACAGATCAGGTACCACCACTGGACACTGGTCAGGTAAGACTTAATAACTCACGTAACTTCTCCTTGTTTTTTGCAGCTTCATTCACATAGAACTATTTTGATACCTTTTTCTTTGATACCTTTTTCTTTAATGTTATGTGGAGCGTAATGACTGTGACTGCAATTGTATACAAAAGCATCTTGTAAATCTTGTTTTTTCATTGTATTGGAAAAAATATTATCCTTATTAAGATACCTCTGCTTTGGCAGAGATTTTTTAATACAAAGTTTTTGGTTTTAAGATTTAGATTACAACCCTTCAGCAGTCTGCCACTGTGTTATGTGCCAGATATGAATCCAATTTTTATGGGAAGAGAGTATTAAATAGAGGCTATTGTTTGTAAACTCTAAAACAATAAAGCATGTTTCAAATACAAACCAAAAGAAATACAAAGAAAATGGTATCCAATAGTCATTCATACATGAACAAAATAATGAAATAATTGAAATAATTTTTAATGTAAAATGAACCGACTCAAAATTCAGGTTGTAAAAACAGTGGCAATGTTACATACCTTTTTATTTGTAGATCAGTAAGTTGATCCATTCTTATACTAGGATGAACAATTTTGCTAGAATAACTAGATGGGCATTCATGTTTGGAGGATCAGATAGCTTTGTTTGTCTCAAAGTAAACAGCATTCATTTTAACGGAATTCTCACAGTCAAAGTCTTGAAGAGTTATTAACATCTGCATGGTTTTATACTTTTTTCTATGTATTTAAAACATTTTTCAGGTATTTGTCAAAATTGAGTAGGTATACAGCACAACTGGAGATGGCGGCAATATGCTAACTTTTTGCTCTCAATTTATGATAAATACTAGGAAGAATTTTTTTAAATTAAATTTCTGCACAGATAATTTTTATGTGAAAAATTGTCAGCTTTTAAAATTTTATTAACTCTTCCTCTTTTGTTAGGCATACTTATTTTTTCTAAGTCTGTAACTGGTATTACAGTGGGAGTTTATAAATGTTACAATAAATACAGGGAAGACACAGTTGATCAAAAAGAATACAACTGACTGTTCTTACCCAAGACTGGGTAAATTTAGTGAGACGTCTTCATTGATAAAAGGAGATTCTTGGAAAAAACATAATTAAACAGTTGGATAAGAGAGAGGTTTTGTATTACTGACAATTATAGTCCACATAATAATTATTGGATGAGTAGATAAGCTAACAATGGGTAGAGAATGGGCTAAGCTATGGACAAAAACAATTTAGAGTAAGGGAGATACTGTGCCACTTTTCAGGCTATAGCTGTTTTATTTATCAGCAGTGATGCAAATTTTGATTGTTAGCATGTGGCACATTAATCTTATCCCAGAAAGGAATTTTGGCTCGGTAACTCTCTGCTTAAGGACAAATAAGAAGGGCTGATACTTTTTATTATTTATGTTAGTTGTGCATACAGACTCAAGAACAGACTCAAAAATTTCTTTCCAGTATGTCCTGAAGGATGTATTTGGCAGCAACAGTAGTGACTTGGACTTCATTGAGACATTTAAAACATTTGTAGGGATTTTCAGTAGATGATTGTGTAGACTACACTCATCAGTAAGAGAGGCTGTGCACTGATGAGATGTTATTTTAGCATACGGTTTTCTCATTAGAACTACAGGAGCTACAGCATGACTTTTGCAGGCCAGTACTATCCCAGTGCCATAGAGGCAATATACAGTTTGTCTGTTTGGATTAGCAAGCAGAGCTTCTCAATTCGGGGTTGACAGAAACTGGTTTAGGGATGTGGTTTAGTGGGTGTGGTGGTGTTGCATTGATGGTTGGATTTGATGATCTTGGAGGTCTTTTCCAACCTTAATGATTCTCTGATTCTGTGGTCCCGTCCCCCCCCCACCCCCCGCCCCGGTCTTTATTCTTCCTGTTCTCTTGGCTACCCCGATACACAGATTTTGGATGGTGTGTGAAGTTACATGCAGGGAAGAATGACCAAATCTCCAAGTCATCAGAGACTGTACTCTGTACCCTAGAGTCACAAGAAGTATTCCCTTCCTTTATTTCTGACAGGTTCAGAGTTACACTGTTTCAGGAGAACTCTGAACTAGTCACTGGGCTTGGAAATTAACATCAATGCTGAGAGGTAAAGAAAAATGTAGATGTTCGTTCCTTCTTTTCATCTGTCTTTCTATCTTTGAAATGGTGGAACATGTGGCCAGTCCCATAGCTACTTCCAGACAGGGAAAAATTGTCTGTTCTGACAAGTGTCTCAGGTTTCAGTTGTTGTTCCATAGTGATTGTGCCTCTCGTAGTTTCTTAAATTATTTAAATCCTCAAGCCCATTGTAGGCAGAACTGATACCTTTCAAGGATTTCTAGTTACATGTAGTGGAAGTGTCTGTATCTTCAACAATTGTACTACTGGGAATGATTGCTTCATAGTTATTTTACTTCCTACTGAAGATCCTTGGGAGTTGTGTTGTATGCTAGGGTTTGTTGTTTTTTTGAGAGTGGTGTGTTTTTTTGTTTGTTTCATTTCTCTTCTTTTTTTTCCAGAGAATCAGTAACATTTCTTATTCATGTTGGATCCAATAGTACTTGAAGATCTTTGTTATCTGGGTGATTAGCAGTTTAGTGAGGAAGTGTGCCATGGAGGATATGTAGAGGAAGGAGAATTGCCTATGCAGTGGACAATTCAGCCCAGGGGCCTATTTGAGTCCAGTCATAGCAAGAATTAAACTTTGCAGAAATTTCCTTGATCCAACACATTGCATGTGTGTGTCAGCCAGATCTCATAGTTCCACTGCTGTCTCTGTGGAGAAGGTTTTACAAATATTCTTCTACTTCAAAATATTCCTCCAGTTAGCTGTTTGTAGCTTTTTAGAAGGTTCAGATACGATAACCTTGCTGAATTCAGAGGAGGGCAGGGCAGGGTAAAATGTTATAGGGAACTGTAGTTTAGGATAAAATGCAGAAACAGTACTTGCCTTTCCAAAGCAAGCACACATGTCTAGTTCAGTAAGCTAGTCTTTTGTGTTCTGTGGATGGTAAAGAACATTTCCAAGTCCTTATTTTAGATACCACACCAACAACAATGCTGATTAAAACCAAAGCCTTTTCATCATGAATATAACCAAACAAGTTCCCTAGAGAGGGTGTGCAGTCTCCATCTTTGGAGGCTTTCAAGACCTGTTGGGCTGAAGCCCTGAGCAACCTGTTCTGACCTCATGGCTGAGCCTACTTTGAGCAGAAGTTTGGAGTAGATGTCCCCCTGACCTATAAACTGTGTGATCTGGACAAACTTAGTAAATGAGTTCAACTGTGGGAAGTGTTGATTATGACTAATAATAACCTGGTCTTTTATCCTAATGAACTGGCACTGCCCAGAACCAGCTGCTTTAAAAGAGGGTGAAAGTACAAGAAAGCAGGCAAGTAAGGGGTAAGCTGTGCCAAAGAGAAATTACTACAAAGAATCAGTTCCTCCTATTTCGGTTATGCATATGAATCCTCATACATGCAGGTGAATCTTACATCTTTCTCTGTGTGGTTGATAATCAGAACATATCAAAATCTTCAGTCTTCTCAATAGGACACTGCATACCCAGTGCATATGGAATGTTAAAGAATTTAACTGTTAAAGTCTAAGGGATCTCAAATTAACTTTTTCAGATTTACAAAATCCAATTTACAGATTGGTGTGTAAACATACTTGTGTGTTTACGCTTTGAAACAACATTTACCCACTGAAATAACGTCTGCTCTTCAAAGCTTCGAGGTGCTACAAAACTTTTGTTTGAAAATTCTAGCAGTTTTTGTGAACGAGAATTTTTGCCAAAAATTAATTCTTAGAAATAGTTGAATGTTTTCTAAAAATAAGTAGAAATGGAAAACTGAGATTGAAAACTTCAGCTGAAGTTTTATTCATGTTTGGCAAAGTTATTGACTGAAACTGCCATTGGGGCATGGTTCTGGGCAGACTGCTCTATGTGACCCCAGAATTTAGTTGCAGGCAGTCTTGTGAGCCTTGCATTTAGCATAATAAGCTGTAAACCAGTGTTCTGGAGCACTTATGCACACATGACTTAAAAAGACTATATGTTTTCATGAAAAACTGTTAAAATAGATCATGATTTCCTGCAATATGGGCTCTTGCTGATGAAAGTACAAATAATGTTTCCTTTCAGCTTCCTACAGGGGTTTTTTTTTTAATTAGTTTCTAGATGAGGATGAATAGTTTGAAGGCTGAAGGCATGAAATATCTTGATGTGATCAATTTTTTTTTTAAATTAATGAATGCCACTAATTTGAATTTTGATGTTCTAGAGATAGAAGACATTCAGCTATGAAAGACAATCTTTCTAAGGTTAGCCTACTGGATAGCCGCTTGCATATAAACTGTGTTAAATTCTAATCTCCTGTAATGGCATGATCACTGAGGAAGAATGATACTGACAATTGATCTCTTTTACTAGCTTCAGTAGGAATCTTCACTGGATACTTAATTGCCAGTAACTCTGAAAGACATTCTCTCTTGCTGAAGATTTCTGTGTGTTTTTTATGTCTTTCTAAATTTATATAGATTTTGATTTCTCTTTTTTTTTTTTTTTTTAAATTCCCTGTAC
>NW_009208849.1:41116-50909 GCF_000690835.1 Fulmarus glacialis
CAACTTCTGAAATCAACATGGGATTTTCTAGATTTTTTGAAAGTAAATGTATAAAAATGCATTGAAATTTATAAATTTCCATTTCTCATAAACAAAATATTTCTCCTACATAGTGTACTTACTATGCTGCATATATTGGTTTTTAATAAAAGTTGTTTTTTAACTATATATCAAAAATATTCACAGAAGTGAATGCTTATATCAGCATATCAGTGTAAATAACAGATATAGGCCAAAAAGTCAGAAAATTGTATCATCTTAAAGAATTACTTTCATGTAATTTGCAGACGTGCATAGAATAATAATTTAGTAAATTGTGCTTCATGATAAAATTGTTTAAATCTGTACATTTATCTTTCTTCTTTTTAATTAAATTGCCTCTGCTTGACACTTTTATTTGTATTAGCAACATAAAGTTTTGAGGTTTCTGAAGTCTATCTTCAGCAAAACGATTTAGATAGTAATCTCTTCTACAAAGGATTAAGAGGCTTATACGAGCTGAGAATATATATATATCTCTTTAAAATATTATTGGTCCAGTCCTCTTCTAACTATGCATAAAAGCTAAGCTTGTCTATTTCAGAAAAAATTAGCATGTTTTTGGAATTTTCCTTTTCCTTTGTTTTGCTCAAACACTTTCGTACTGTCATTCTAGAGAAAAAAAATCTTAATAAGAAATGGTTGTATGCATGTTCTTTTTAATTTTAAAATTATACAGTCCCTGCAATTGTAACTTACTTACAGTTCATTTTCCCTTGATATCTATGGTCAAACTATTTATGAATAATTTAGCTAGGTAGGAATTGTTACAAGAAGTATGTATGACTTCCTAGTAATGAGTCAAAATACTTGCGAAGAAGTATTTATCATTAAATTTTTGATTAATTTTCTTTAAAATAATTAGTTATATTGAGCATGAATATTTTTAATTGCCAAGTCATAATGTTCTGTTATCATTGCAACATGCTAAAACAGGGTAGGCCTCTTTTTATCAGTTTTTACTTGCTGATTTATGATGTCCTGGTGGCATTCCCCGATAATACATTGCAAGAGGGCTATAAAATAACTGAATAAAAAAGTGGAACCATACACTAAATGGGAAAAGAAAGATTCAAAGAAAGATTAAGAGAAAGGACAGATGAATATACAGTTAGAAGTCATATCTGCATTACATGGCAGGGAATGAAGGGACGTGGAGGTAAAGAAGCCATCTACATGTTTTAAAACACAGTGTGTGCTCCTTCCCATAAGGCCTGCAAACCAGTAAGATGAAAGATAACTTGAAAAAGGAAAGCTGAAACAAAGTTTCCTGCAATTACATTTGAATATTGACTTTGCTGCCTCTAGCCATGGTTTGATGAATGAATACTTTTAAGGCAGGGGTACCCAGAGGGGAAAAAATGGCAGAGCTCTTCATTTGGTGGTAGTGCCAGCTTTTAAGTATTCATTGAACTGTAATCTTAAAATATGAATTAACTAACATGTTTATATGTATAATTCAAGAAAGAGGATACTGTGGGTATTAATTTTTAATTTATTAAAGCCAATCAGCAACAGTAATCAAAAGGACTAAATGAAAATTGCAAACTCAAACCATAGAAAGTTCTGCAGAATTAATGGCAATAAATAAAAAAGTTTCACTCCATGAACTAGATCTTCCTTGACAGTAGGTTTTTTTTTACATAAATCAGATGAATATTTAGTATTAGCCTAAAAAACCCTTTAACTTGCATACAATTGTATGAATTGTTTTGCTCCCATACTTCTTTATAAAATCTTGCAGAAGAAATTGATCCATTTCTATTTCTAATTCTTGATATCTTTTTTATACACTGACTTTCATTATTTTCATTTTAATTCAAGCAAACTTACGTTATTGTGAAGCATACTGGGGAATGGCAATTTGAGAGAACAGAGCTGAACAGCACTCTGTCTTGTATTTTCCCTTTGTTTCAGTTGTGTTAATCTTGAAATCAAGCCACTGATATTGCATAGATTTTTGTTGTGAAGGTGCTTTGTGTAAGATGCTCTATATGAAGACATTTGTGTACGTAAACGTGAAAAAGTATTTAGAAAGTGGTGGCTCTTAAAAGGACCCTAGAATTCTAATGAGGTAGGTCTGAGTTTTCAGAGCAATGCAGTAGCTGAAGAGAGCAAAGTGTGATCCTGGAGTCTAAGAGGAGGGTTATTGAATAGTAGCAAGAAGTTATTTTTGCCTTGCAGAGCAACGGCCAGGCTGCAGCATGCTGTCTAGTTTTGTTATCTGGCCTTCAGAATGGATATTGATAAATATGAAAGGATTCTCAGAAAGAACTGCACTGATTCAAGGCCAGAAAAATCTGCTTTACAGTGAGAGATTAAAGAACGTAATTAAATTTAAAAATGAAGCAATTTTAAAAAGCTGGTCCTGCTACATTTTATTGGCATTTCTATATGGGAAAAATGTCTACTTTTAAACAAAAGCATGTGGCTGGACAATTCAGATTGGAAATAAGATCTATTTTTTGCAGAAAGATTGGCTGACTACTGTAATAATTTATTCAAGGCGTATGGTAGATTCTCCATCAGTAAGTCTTCATTTCATCAAGATTATATGTGTTCTTGAAAACCGTGGATTATCTCCCTTTCAATCTCTTTAATATTCTGCATGTGTGGCATAGAAGGTTGTGATTTCAGTGACCCAGTTGAAGCTGTGGTCTGGTATACGGTAAACAGGCTAGGATGAGGAAGGCTGAATAGAGCCATCAGCAACTCAATAGCTATGCCTTGGATGAGCACAAGTAGAGTCATTTATTTTAAACAGTCCTCTTCCTGCTGTTGCTCAAGGGATTGGAACAGCAGAAAAAACAAAAGGAAGAATAAGTTGACACATTTTTTAAAATGTGTATTTTACTTGTTTGAGCAAGGTAAGTCAATCCATGAAAAGAAACACAAGGTATAACGAAAGAGTTAGATATTGTCTTTGAACACGTGGCAATCCTTTTTCACTTTCAAATATCAGATCAGTGCTTAACTTTATCAACAAAACTATTAGTGGAATAAAAGAAGCAAAGTCTTAGAGACAAGTGGAAGTCAAATTAATTTAACCAGCTGATCTTACAGTGAAGGAAAATACTTTACATATATAGAGAGATGGGATGGAAAGGGAGAGAGGTTGATTTATGTTATTGAGCCCACTTTACTATATATAATATCTTTGAGGACATTGCAAATCTCTTATCAAGAGTTAGAGATGTTTATAAATTCTGGAAAAAGATCTTTTCTAACAGATAAAAATTGACTTTAAAGTTAAGGTGCTTTGGAACATTTTGAAATCCTCTTCTGATTAGAAGTCTTTGAGTCAAAAATATTCTGAGTATATAATATTCAGAAGTAAAAATGAAACTGAAAGAGGTGAATTCAAAATCACACAGGGGGTAATGAGGCAAAAATTTCAGTATATGCCAAAAGCAATTACATTCTTTCCTGGTAGGAATTATATGTCATGCGACATAAGTAAAAGAAATTGCCTTTTTTTTTTAAGTTTACATATGTTTATGCTAATGTTATCACCAGCAGTCCAGGTAAAAGTACAGTATGTCTTCTTCAGTTTTACAACTTCTTAAGTTAACAATTAGGCATGCAACGTTTTTTATCATTAGAAGTCAGTACTTAGTCTTGCTTTTTATGAAATGTACATCCTTTATAAAAACATAAGTTGATGCTTTCTGGATCTCAGAGAAACTGAACAGCATGCTTTGCTGTAGCTTTACAAGTAATTTAAAAGACCATTTGTGATCCTGTTTTGAACCATGGGTAGAGTAGATTGTAGTTTTTTCCTGCTATGAACCAATTCTCATTAATTTTTATTCAGAAAACAGTTTCTGGAAAGGTAAGTTCTTCTCGTATATGTAAAAAAAAGATCTTCAGAATACTATAAAGTTGTATTTAGAAGATATCTGGTAACGTAACTGAACTCAGTTCCAACATCCATGTGTAAGAAAAAGAAAACTGTTACATATATTCCTGGTTTTTTTTCCCTTTGTCCTTCTTTAAGAAGGGTTTACTTAATATAGGTCATCTGCCCATTGCATCAAAAGTGAAGAGTCCAGGCTCCTTTTGCCCTGAAATAAGTTAAATTGTAGCCCAAAAGTACATTATTAATTTTTAATTATTTTTAAATTCTTGCTACACCTTTTTGCTTGTTATGCAAATACGGCTGTCGAAAATCAGAAAAAAAGTATTTAGATTTCATCTTAAGAATGTATTAGTTATCGTCATAGCTGCATTTATATGACATAGGTCGTTGTCTGAAAATTGGAAAATGGTGTCTGTAATTATTGTTTCTGTTACAGAAGCTCCTAGAAGCCTTGTTCCGACAGGTATTTTCCAGGGAGATAGTATTATAGACTGTAAAATCTTGCAATCAGAATTAGGACCAATAAGATAGACACAGCAGAAGATATTAGTAGAGTGAGTAATTTTTTACCTAGTAAAATCCGCATGAAGGCATTTAACTCTTGGCTTAATTTTTAAATATAGTATAAAACAAAGTTATTCATAGTTATAATCCTGGCATTCATTGCAGACATAGCAGAGAAATGAAGATACTTGCGAAAGTGATTTCTATACCTGATGGGAAGTAGGATCAAGTAGTAAAATACAGAAGCAGGTTTTGAAAAAGAACAGCATTGTTCTGTTCAGAGACCTGAGAATAAAAAAGAAATCTTCAGAAGGCCTTTTGGTTTAGAGGGATTACAGGCAAAAGGAGAAGAAGTGTCACAGTCAGAAAATGCCTGGATGATGTCACAACATTAACTTAAATGCTGTGAGTATCAACATACAGGTATTAGTTATCTCCTTAAAAATTCATAATTAACTTCGTGTTACTCAACTTGTTCTTTATATGTCATTATATTATTTGCTGTGTCAGCCTTATATACCTTTCCATCTGTTCAAAACATCATGCCATTTCAAAAATGAACAAGACTCTAAAAACTGAAAAACATATATATACCAAGATGCTTCTGGGGTGTGAATTTCTTACCACTGCTGGGAAGTTAATGCTGTAGCAATGAAGTCTTGTCCATGTCAGTTTTTTAGATATGAACATAGTAAGAATTTCAGGAATGCGATACATTCTTTAAAAAAGAAAACATAAAAAGGTAGTGTTTTTTATTATTATAGATACTCTCTTCAGTTGTTGCAACCTGTACTACAGTTACAGCACTTCACTTCTTGTTTTTTTTTTTAAGCTCAGTCATCTACATCACTGCAGTCATTAGCCATTGTCCAGCATTATTTTTATGTCAAAATTCACTTTGTATACTTCTCTGCTTCCTATTTTGTCAGTTTAGGAAAACTTCTAAGACTAAGGATAGTTTTCCAGCAAATTTTATGGCCAGCATTGCAATTAGGATTATTCTGTCCTTAAAAGCCCACCCCGTTTTCTCCTACTTATGGGATGAAACACTAGAAGAATAAAGGAGAAAAGATTAGAACTGAAACATTCTTTACTCCATGATAGCATTCTGTCTGGAAGAATATTGCTGAATTAACAGAATAAACAGAACATTAATGTTATGTAGTGCCCATTTATTAGAGTAACCTTGATATGTAGTGAATATTACCGGTTGTAGTTAGCTAATTATTTGTGGATAGTAAAATCTCTCTCTCTCTCTCTCTCTCTATGGATAGTAACGCCTGTTGAAAGATTTTGGTTTTAGCTATGGGTCTAAAATGTAACTGCTTAGGAAGTCAAGTGTGCTTTTGAAAATTGCATTTTGTTGAAGAATGCAGTTTTTTAATTGTTGTTATTATTTACATCATTAACTTTTTTGAAAATTGTCTAAAAACCCTGTGTACAATGCAAAACATTCAGATATTACTGCAGGATATACCTTTATTAAAATATTGTATGAATCAATAATAATTTAATATTCTAAGAAAACCTTTATTTCTTGTCATTCCGTGTCTGAATGCCATCTCACCTAACATGTAAAATTGCAGTTCGTTATGCAAGTGAAGATACTGAATTTTAAGTTCTTGGGTGCAACTCACTATTGTGATGGTGTTACTTTCCTTTTTTCTTTTTTTTTTTTTTTTAAAAAAACATAATCATGCAGGAGAACATGAGATTAGTTTACATGGAAAGACAGTGTAATATCTCTCGCGGCACCTCTTGCAACATGCCTTAAAGTTTGGATTTAATAGTCTGCATTCCAATTAACATTTTAATTTTACTTTTTCCCACTGTTGGACATAAAAAAACCAGCTACTGTTATCTTAAAAAAAAAAAATTAATCCAGTATATGCTCTAAAGAGATCATATGCAGATTTTAGTTATTTCACAACCTTGATTTTCTTTTTTTAATGCATGTACATACGGTACATTGTCAATAGTTGACTGTTCCAGTGGAAATGTGTTAAGACATTTGGCTTTATTTACTGGTGTACTACTCAAACATTTTGTAGCTACAGTGGAAGTTTAGTTAGGTGGGAAGACTAAATAAGAGAAACCAGATAAGTGAATTTGGTAGGGGGAAATAATCTGAAGTGGCCCTCCATTTATCTAAGATAAAATTAAAAAGTTATGTTTGCATCTTAGAAACCTTAGAAAGCAGAATTCAGGCAAATCAAATTCAGATTGTGTGAGTGTAGGAGTTTCTCAGTTTAGGACACCACGTGTCATTTGTAAGGTTCTATGCTGTGTGTGCATCTCACAGACCTCCAAAACAAAGTACTCTCTTCCAGAGAGATGAAACTGAGAAAAAAAGGGGAGAGAAACAAAACTGAGACTTTCAATGATATCATAGAGTTGTCCTGCCTTCAGCTTGCAATTCTGGTATTGTTGCGGAGGAACATTTTTTACTAGGGTGATAAGAAGGTGCCAGAAGAAACAGAAGTCTACAAATAGAAAGGGAGGCTGAAATTCCTGATTTGAAATGTGTGTATAGCCAGAACAGCATATCAGAAACTTATGGGATGTTTCAGTACCCACAGTAATTTACGCGAGAAGAACAGATGGTGTCATGCAGCAGGGGTATAACTATGTCTGCTTAAAATAGCAAATAAATAACAGTAAATAAAAAGAATCCAAACAATCCACTACAATGTTTCATTTAAAAAAGGAAGCTACATAGAAAATAAGTCAGAATTCTTATAAAAAGGGACTAAATGCTTGCAAGCAGCATGGAGATTAAATAAAACATAGAATCATAGAATTGTTTAGGTTGGAAAAGACCTTTAAGATCATCAAGTACAACTGTTAACATAGCACTGCCAAGTCCACCACTAAACCATGTGGAAGAGCCAGGTCCTCAGATGCTGCAAACTGGCAATTTATGCTGGCGGAGGCTCTGCTCCTAGGTATTTTGTGGTTGTTGCATGAGGAGCAATGGAGCAATCTGGAGGGCCAATACATGATCAAGGGATGAAAGGAGCACTGAAAGAAGACAAGACTGTAGTACAAACTATAAAAATACTTCAGATCCACATTCATTATAGAAGAGCTTAGGGACGCTCCCATGCTGGAATCTTTCTTCATAGGGGACACTTTGGATGCTCTTTCTCAAACAAGTGTCGTTAAAAGCATTTTACAACAAAACATTTTGTTTATAATTGCTCTTTGTTTATAATTGCTTTTGTTTATAATTGCTGTTCTACAGAACAATGGAAGGTGGCTGAAGGAATACCAATTTTCAAAAAGGGTTCCAGCAAATCATGGACTCTGCATTGGACAAATTGACAGAAATAATAATGAAGAATCATTTTAGGGGATACACAGAAACATATGTTATGGTGGAGAAGAGTAAATGATAGTTTTATAGAAGGAAACAATGTCTCATAAATTTAGCGGATTTATTTGAGAGGGGCAAAAAATATGTAGGTATGGAAGACATGAGTTCATTTAATATCTTGCACTTCAAGAAAGCACTTCAGAAGGTTTCCCCAGATGTAAACTACCATGAGATAGAAGAGAAGCTCCTGATGTATATAAAATTGGGTTAAAAGAAACTTCAGAGGGAAAGGGTAGAAATTAATGATTAATATTCCTTAGAGGACTAAGTCACCAGCAGAGACTGATGCAAACTTTACTCTTCAACATATTCATATATCATCTGGCAAAGAGAGAGAATGTGAGATGGCAGTATTTCTGATGATAATAAGGTATTTTGATTAGTGAAGGGGAAAGTTCTTTGTGAAGAGTTAGAGAAGGCTCTCGTGAAATAAAATAGCAGATAAAAGTCTGTTTTGATAAAGACCAGGTAATGGGGAAGAACAACCCTGAACTATACATACAGTGGTGAGATCTGGCTATGCACTGCTATTTAGGAAGTGTGGAAGCACATCCAGTGGCCAGTATACCGTAGTAACAGGTTTGCCTAAGAATTTTTGCTTTAACTTAGTGCATGATTAACATTTGCTTTTCAATATTTCACCTTCAGTATTAGAGAGTGTGTATTTAAATGGTAATACTGAAAGAACGGGGTGGCTCAATTAATGTATAGTGAGAATAAGGCTTTTCATTTTCAGATCACAAGCTCATATCTATGGTTCAAGTCCAGTCTGACTGGATGTTTGGTTGCATCTCTGAAATAAGTATATGGGTTTCCTGAGCCACTTACTTTGGCAGCCTTTCCAGAAGCAGAAAGGCTTGCATGAACAAAGCAAGTTGAATTTTGTTGTCCCCTCTCTCCTGAGATGGGAGTGAAGCCCTGTTGATGATGTGGTGTTTTTGCCAATATTTTGCATTTTTTGTGTGTAAGTAGAAAACTACATACTTCAGTTTTCTGCACAGCTGTTTTCATGAGAATACCAGTTTCTCTCATAAAAATACAAGGAGAAAATATATAAATAGCTGTAACTTTTTCACAAAGAATGTTAAGTGTGATCAGTATTAAAATGAAATAGCTGCACACTGTCATTCTGTCTTGTTCTGAAAGATCTAATGATCTGAAATCAGAATTATGGGAGATGCAATCATTTCTTGTAACTAGCTTTAGTTCATTTGTTTTTACATAGAAGAATGTTTGCCTTTGGTCTTTCAGTGGGTTTGGGTTTTTGTTGTTTTTTTTGGCTGTTTGTTTGTTGGGGTTTTTTTGTTAGCAATACTTTTAATATAGTCTTACAACTTGTGACACAAAGTTCACTTGTGCAATCCCAAATCTGCCATACTAAGCTAAATCCATTTGTATTTTAATAAGTTCCTCATAAAATACATCAGTGTGCTCTTTCACACTATAATCAATCAAGCCCACAATATTGAATGTTGATTCTAGTTAGGCCATTTATATAGGCTAAGTGTGCTATTGGTTCTCATTTAATTGTATGAGGAATTACATTAAATCTATTCTTGATAAAGGAATGGTGTTCTTAGAGGTTGTTTTCCATGTCAGCAGCATTTTTTAGCAGGATGGGAGATAAGTAGGAAATACATTGCTTTTAAATACAGCCACGGTTAAGTAAATTTTCCAGTGGCAGAAGTAAGGATGTATATATTTCTTTAACATTTGATGTATATAATTGCAGGAATATATCTATCCGATAATGTTCAAGGAGCAAAAATGTGGAGATTTTATACAGTGAGTTCTCCTTATGTCATTGTTAATTTAGGTTAAGATTTGATGTCTGTATGAAGTGTGCTTGACTGATAATAGTTCATGCATGGGCAGGACCATAAGCAGACTAGCAAATGCATTGTTCAATGAGAATTATGTAAGTATGTTGAAGTGAATGAAGGTAACCTAGAACAAGGGATTTTTATTCATGAATAAATGTGTCCACTGAAATAATTATTTTCAAAATAGTAGGG
>NW_009208849.1:50929-90293 GCF_000690835.1 Fulmarus glacialis
TTGATTAGGGGAAGTTGAAGCACTGCTGTTATTTTGTAGACCTGGAAATCTAAGGAGCGCATGAAGTTGTGGGGGGGGGGGTGCGGAAAGGACTTTTGGCTCTATTCTCTGCAGTGGTACCAATAACTGATCACATATTTGATCACATATCTTATGCTGTTCATATGAAATACTATCTTTTGAAGCATGGCTTTCCCATTTTCCTAAAAAATTGGTGTTGCCCCAATATAGCAAAACTAGTGATTAATTGCAGACTTTTCTCGCAAGCATTAAATCACGGATGATTGGTAAAGAAATGCCAAGTTTCCATTACAAACTGTAAAAGATTTTTGCTTAACTGTCACTCTTCTAACAATTGTTCATAAGCAAAAAGCTACAAATTGGCCTAATTAGTAGAGTTTATTGGACTTAAGGTAACCATTCTATACTTGAAAAGTTGTACTGTAGTGTGTACACTAGGGAAGAATACAAGTGTGTTTTGTGTTCAAATGAAAAAAAACCATTGTTTTTTGAATATCAAGAGACAGCATTAGGCAAATTGAGAGTAAAATTACCTCAGAAATATGTTGAGTCTCAGACAATCTTTACAAAGTTTCAAATGTTAATCAGAATTCTTTGTTTGGCTGCATAAATTTCAATCCAAACTGAAGCATTCTCAGATTTTGGGGAAATTATTACCTGCATTCAAGTTTCAAATTACTTTCTAATGCATTACGCTAGTCATTACAATGTCAGCAATGTTATGGTTAAGTAATACTAATTTTAAGTAATCTGTAAACAAGGTAGTCCGAGGTGGCAGCTGTGGGGTTGAATTCAAGTCATGAAAACATTTCATCCAAACCCTTTCTATGTCTTGAAAATGGTTACCACCATTTCCAGGTGAAAGGCATGCCAGAGGTTATCACTCTGGTACTTGGGAATGTATCATTTAATACAGGGTCATCTTTTCTATGAATGGAGATACTATTAATTCTGTATAGAGAGGCTGTAGTTTAAGGCTGGACGTTTTATTCATTTCGGTATAACTTTGCCAAATCCTAAAGGGTTCTTGTCTTTTTGCATTTGAGTACTGAATAAACAACAACCTAAAAATATCAGCTAATTACTCAAGATCTATTTCTTGTATAGATACAGAATGTGATACTGAAAAGATGCTTTTATTGCTATATATTTTGTTAGACATGAAGAATTAACTAAGTAGGCAAATGGTACTGAATACTGTTTTTCCACCATGTGAAATAACTGAAAGCTATACCAAGACTTTTAAAGCAGAAATAATTTCTTGCATTTTATATTTCTGTTTCTCAATCTTTAGGCTCTCAGTCCACTGAGTTCTTCCTAGTGTTGTGAACAGATAAGAAATTTGAAAACCTGCATTTTATTACATTGGTCTTCTACCTACATTGCAAGACACACGTTTATTTTGTTAACATTTCATATGAAACAATAATTATTTAATATTCCAGGAAAAATAATTACTATAATTTCATATTTTTGGCATTATATGTCCATGAATGCCATCTAACAAGTTTTGTAGAGAAATCATTAGAACCTATTTCCCTTTATCTGCTATTACATAAATCCTGGGACAAATCTCAAAAACATAGGTGTTTTGTTTGCAAGTGCCCTTGACTCCTATAAGACACAGTACTGGTTTTAAGTTTCTAATAGTGTGCAAATTAATAATACTTTATTACTGTAATAGTTACGGAGAAAACTTTTATATTTATATGCAAGTTATATTGTTTTTATTAATTCTTCCACTACATTTTCCCCTTATTTTCTTTAGAAAACACAAAATTCTGTCTTCAGATGATAGACCACTTGAAAATGGGCATACATGCTATGACTGAAGACCAGAAAAATGTGCTTTTCCATTATTGCAGAGTTACACTGTTGTTTTTCCCTCTTCTATGTTAGTAGACCATATGAAGTAGAATTCTGTTTCTCTCAGTTTCTTTCAGATGCACTGTTAAGGTGAAGTGAGCCTCACTGATACTAATTTCCAACAGCATAGCAGTTTTATTCTCTGCTGTTTTATTTATGGCTAACTAAAATGTCTTTTTGTCTACGTGCATCTTGAGGGTTGTGTTCCATCTGGACTTGCATATGAAGGTATTTTTACTAATTCATTGAAAGAAGAGTCTTCCAAGTGTTCAAATTAGGACAAGACAAGATTGGGATCTCAAGTTAAAAAACTCAAAAAGACAGTAAATGTCTTATGTAAACCGGGAGCCCTTCTCCACTAGGTGCCTGGACAGCCAGCTCCGAATGTTAAGCTCCATTCTCATGACCTGTTGAAAACTTTTAAGTCTCCTAAAATATCGTCTTGAGGTTGTCTTGGTTTTTGCATGTTTATACATGCTTGTTACAGGCTCATACGTATGTCCCATTAGCATACGCATGCCAGAGATCAGTCCCTGCAGATAAGTCCCTGCAGCTCTTAAAGGATTATTGTAAAAGTAAATTGTTTCTCTTCTATTCCAGAAAAGACAACCTAATATGCAAAGCAAGTATTTGGAAGTATTTTCAGGTATATAGTAATTAACATTAGACTGAAATAGAGAATAAGCTTCAGTGGAATTGTTTCAAAACAAATCCAAAATTATTTTTTCTTCAATATTGCTGTACTGATCTTTTCTATATGTTTTCCCAAGTTATTTCAGCTATCCTTTTGTAAGATCTTACTTTTAAATCATCAACTCTGACTATTGTTTGCATGAATGACTAAACCTGGATAACATGGCAAAACCCCTTTGCATTTATAAAAGTATTGGCCTTTGCAAATACATTTTGTGATATTTTCTGGTAGCCAGGGAGCTGGAGCTCTTCTTAGACAGGTCCCCCTTTCATATAGGCTGTCTAGATGAAATGGGGCATTGTTCAAAAGCAGTTTGAATATATGAAGATAAAAGGAAAAATAAATTACTAGTAAGCTGCTTGATTTCTACTTAGTTTGACAGTCTGCTGAAAATGCCTTCACTGACTGTTATATGAGGTCAATTTGTGCAATCATAAACTTCATTTGTAAACTTTCCAGCTGGCATGCTGGGTATCTAAACAATTGAGGAAGGGAAGAATCTTTACTTTTTAATGTTCTCTGTGTGGTAATGGCCATAAAAAACTTTTAATAGGTGATGAGAAGTTTTCAACAGAGTGAAACAGAAATACAGGTCTTTATAATGCAGCTCACCTGAGCTTACTAAAAAGGGAATGGAGGCCCCCAAAGGCATCAGGAGATGCTACTGGTTTAGTTTTGTTAGAGACATAGCTATTTTAAATGCAGAAATTGATACACTCAGTTCATGCTTTCATTAGGTCCAAGAGGAAGAACATTCATTGAAATCTCATTACAGTAAGAGCACTGTTTGTCTTTATATTGTGGTTTTGATTGTGGGTAGGATTTTCAAAGAACCAGAATGACATGGGAAAACAAATACTATTGAGAGTCAGTGGAACTTGTATTACAAAGACATGTTAGTAATTCAGGAGCTCTGGAAGTTAGGGTTTTTGCTGCAGCAGAAATAAGACTGCCATCAAAGTTTTCTTTTTTTGAGGGGAGCTGATAAAGTAGTACCTTTGGCAGAGAATTATTTTAGCCAAGTTTCCTATGAAAGCAAATGTTTTGTCATCATGCTGTACCTTTCCATCTGCTCCTTTTTTTATCTTAACTTTGTACAAGTTCTGAGTATTGGATGAATTTTGGCCAAATTTGACTGAAAGAAATAGGTCTTGTTAAGGTCTCTCAAAAGTCCTCAGAATAGGTAGCCTGGGTATGTGTATACAGCCGCTGAAGTCAATATTCAGACCGACCAGCAAGTGAGAAGCAGTGACTGACTCATCACAGATGTCACTTTCCAACAAGCAAACAGTACAGAGGGTGGTAAGAGACATGGGAGTACATGAGAGTAGTTGCAAGAGTTGTGCAAGAGAGGAGAGGAAAGGATGCAGGAATAAAAGCCTTGGGAGTACTGGGTTGAGAAAAGTAATAGAAGACATGTTGGCGTGTTTGAAAACATTTGGTTTATTCCCTCCTGAAGCTATCAAGAATCAGCCTCTTGGGATGACAAATGGGACAACACTACCCATATGGCGTGTAAAACCTGACAAAAAAAAAAACAACACAACTGTCTTTTCAGTTTATTTAAAACTGAATTGCACCAAATTTATTCAATACCTGCCTGCCTTAAAAGGTTTGATTAGATAAAGGATGATTAAAAAAATTAGTAAGTGGAACACTGTGAGAAAGTAATCAGAAACCAAGTTCAAAAATTCTGTATTAAAAATATACATAGCAAAATCTTAGAGAAAAAACACTTAAATATACAAGTTATATTTCACACTGACTACTTTATCTCATTTTAATTAAATTTTATAATTCAACTATGGCATAAAGTCCTTACTAGGTGACTAATAATGTTTGGAAATGACCAAACAATAGTTGTTTCTTTCTTCTGAACTAGTTGACAACTCATAAATAGCATAACACACCAGAACTTTTCATAGTTTCCATTCTTTATTTTGTCTGCTTTGCAAAGAAAAGCATTAAAATATCATTGGAGTTGATGAACCATGAACCTGATGTCTTTGCAATACGTAACAGTAGCCAGCAAGACAATGAAGAACCTTGTGAGAATTCAGCACAGTCCCTCTCACCATATCGTATGCTAATCTAACAGCATTCCTAGCACTCTGACATACCTTGTGTGATTGAATTTAGAATTGTTCACTCACTTGGGGCGAGGTTTCAAATTGGCAGTAAGTCTTTCAGTTTGTAGAGCTTAGTTAAGTAGAGCTGTGTTTAGTCTATGCAAGTTGATATCAGCTTAAATAAGTATATTATAAAAACTGAAAAGCGGTGAAGCTATTCCATTGTTATTTGAGTTTATTCAGTTGTATTTCTAGCAACCCAAACTGAAATTAAATTTACACAACAGGAATGTCCTTAGCACAGTGCTCCTTGGCATACTTTTAAGGACAACTTCTTGAAAGAATACTTTGAAATTAGATGACTAATTTTGAAATAATAGGAGAATGAATAAAGCACTCAAACAGATTTTCAGTTAACATTAACTTATAGTATTGATTGTTACTTGAAACGAGGTCGACATTTTGCCATGCAAAGTAATGAACACCCAACAAAAATGCTGATCCAAATGCAGGTGTGAGCCAATGTTCAGATGGCAGGAAGTAAGATAATGTAAAATGACAAAATTTCAAAGGTCTTTTTCAGCCAAACCAACATTTTTCACGCTTCAAAGAAGTTGATATAGAAGATACAAATAGTAAAAGTCTCTAAAGGGGCTTTAAATTAGGAGGGCAAAGGTTACATCTGAAAAGTAGACAGGCAGTAAGATTGTGCTAAATCATGAAAAATTATGTAAGTCCTGTGAGCTATAAAGTAAGCAATTAAGGCACATTGGGATACTGCAGGGAAACAAAGTTATGTTTTTTGTAACACACAGAGCTCATTTCAGTATTTAAAAAATAATCAGTGGGACTCCCGGAAATTGAAACTGTATTACCGATCTATTAGTGATGAACATATCCAAAAAATGGTGATAAATAAGAACTAGCTGGTGCAACTGGCATGGGTCATCTAAATAAAAATAAATTTCTTCACAAGTCTGTGATTTTCCTCCGGAGTATGTTGTTATGATAAGAGTGAGTGTTACCACTATTGCAGTACTTTATGACTATTAGAAAAACACTTGATCTTTTGATCACTCAGTGAAGGAAAAATGGATTAAGTTGCAGAACTTTGGAGGACAATTATTTAGGTTAATCCAAACTGAAAAATAGCACCTGGAATCGTATGAAACTTAAACAAGCTATAAATAGAATTATAGAGGCAAATTATGGCAACTGTAATAGCAAAATAAAATCACATTGGAAGAAGTAGCTTGAAGCGTTGCTGAAATGTAAATGACCTATAACAACTCTAGAGGCATCTTCCAACCTAAGTAATTCTAAGCTTCTGTGATCAAATGTCAAAGCTGGACCTGCACTGAGCAGGGAATTGGACTTGATTGACATGATGATACTGTGATTTGGACTATCAACATGAGAAAAACATATAAGCATTAGTAGGGATTATTACCTTTTATGGCTTATCTATTATTTAACAAAATACAGCTGGGAAATGGAAGAACTGTGGTATTTTAAAATTTAGAGAATACATAGCTAAAAACTGAAGAAATGTGTGAATGAAAAGATCATTCTTATTTTTAACCCAACTTCACTATCTTCAGTTGAACAGCTACAGTTCATATCTATCAAGAACTTGACTTAATGTTTTTGTAATGTGTATGCTTGCCTATCAATCTGACTGAGTTTTGGTTATCTACTGTATCAATGATTTTGATTGCAGCTTATTTCTGAGTAAACTAAAACAATATCCTGCTATCCAAAATTTCCATGAAAGTTTTTTAAACTATGCCTGTTGAAAATAGGACAAGATCATTGCCTATTAGGAATCTTTCAGCGAACACTGAAAAAAAAAAAAGTGATTAGTAGGATAAGAAAGCTGTCACTTGCCTACATGGCTGTTGCAGGGAGTTGTTTACTCCTTCAGGTTACTAAAGAGTTACTCTTCACTGTTTTCATCCAGGACAAAAGCAAATAGTTGCTGTAAGTTTTCCTTTTACTGCATCTGCTATCTCATACTTTTTAAAGTGAGTGAAGACAAATAGGAAGTTTTTTCTTCATTGTTCAGAATGATAATAAAGGTAATAAAAACTAGAAAGTTGTCAAAAAGTTTCCTAGAATTGTTCACACATCTGCGTGTTTGATTACACAGATGTCCTAATCAGTGATGTTAAATGGCCGTGCTTTATCAGAAGTTTGTGTGTTTGGATTAAGTGGACTTGCCCACTTCTAATTTTATGTAAACCGTTAACAAAGTACAGCATTGTTGAATATAATGATGATCACATTGATCGTTCGATTTTTTAAATTTTGTTTTTAAACAATTACATGCATTGTCTCAACAAAACACTGTGTGTGTCAGAATTATGTTGTCAACACTTAGTAACTGGCAAAAGTCCTGAAGCATGAGGAGCTTCTGTAACCATTTCAAAATTTCTGATTATAATAACAACACATTCTTTGATTTGTATTTGTGAATGTTTCATTTTATGACTTTACATTTGTTACCCATACTTTCAGTGATAGTTCCCTTGTTGGGTCTCATATTGCGTAGTTTTACAAAGTAAAGAACTCTTAATCTTCTCTGTGAAATAAACATATGATATTTTCAGTTCCTTCTCAAAAAGTAGTTTTCTGTATCTCAAAGTGCACTCATTAACACTTAACCTAGTAGTTAATTTTGCACAACCAAATTGTTTGTTTTGCCTTAATAAAATACATTTTGTTTCTTTCTGATTTTGATTCACAGCAAGTCTTTTGCAACTTCATTACTATTCAAACAACATATCACATACAGTTGAAAGCTGAAATCTGTTTTTTTTTTTTTTCCACAGATGTCTTTGGTATTCTTGTGATTTTGGTATATTTTAATCTAATTTGCTATATGCTGAGAGCTATCCTTGTTATTGCTGGCCAGTCTCGTTTTCTTCAAAACCTTAAGGCAGCCCGTGGAAATTTTTAGAAGCACACTCTTATCCTTTGAATAGTATGGAACAATGTATTGGGTGCTTTTCAGGGTCAGAATGCCAAATAGTGTGACAGATCGCTCAATCAGCTTTATCAATAGCAAAACTTTCCAAATGGCTGTCTTTATGCAACAACATATTTTTTCAATGATAGAATGAAGTTTAAAAACTTGTCAATGATACCATATTTATAAAAATTCACCTTTTTGTATGCACCATAGCATCTCTGCTTTTTCTCAAAAGAATTGCAGCAAATTTCATTCTCTAACTTAAGGTTGGAGTCTTCTCTTTCTTCTCTTGGCTAAGATTGCTATTGCTGCTTCTGCCACCCTGTTCCTTCCCCCACTCTCAATTGAGGGGGAAAGGGTAAAAAGGATGGAACCTCAAGCATTCTTTCATACCATTCCCAAGCTAAACGTTTCTTGTCTAATACTTCACATCTGCACCAGATTTAGCACTTCCCTGGCTTCAGGCTGCTTTTCTTTATTGCAGCTTTCTGAAGACATACTGATAAAATATTATCCATCTTATCATAAGAAAACTTAAATGCTCAGTATTTTTACTAAATTTATGAACTTTTATGAAATCTTTTCCTGCAAGTGTGATATAATAGATGCTAAAAATATGAATTGGCTTCTTGAATTAAAAAGTATCATCCATACCTGCAGTACATACTCTATGGGAAATTCTTCTAAAAGATGTCTTTATATATATATAGTGGTTTTATACAGTGCAGTGATGAAATATTAACATATAGATACATCTGTGAAGACAGATTTTCCAAATCTATTAAAAATTAATTGAAAATATACCTGATCATAACGAACATTCCTTATTTAAATAACCGTATCTCAGAAAGTTACTGCTGAACTTTGACTAGTTTCGGTAGGTTCACTGGTGTTAATGTAGCATTCTGGCAATCTATGACTTAACCATACAATTGTCACATTTCTAGGACTTTGTCATAGATACACTGAAATGATTTTTAGTGCGTGCAAAAGTGTTCTAACCTTAGCGATTTTTAACTTCTTAAAATAAGACTCGTTATCCTTGCACTGAATTGATTTTTTCAGCCATTAGGTTTACTTGGTCATCAACAATTATATGATTTTGATTTGCTTATATTTAAAACAGTTTTCTTTCCTGGCTGATGAGCACTAAATAGAGAACTACCCATCTTTGCCAGTAAACACTGCAGACAATGAAAATACTCTTTTGGAGGAAATGAGCACACTAGAAATCTTACCTGAAATGTTCAATGTTTCAAAAATGTAATGCTTTGTATTACGTTGTCATGTATTATAATTTATTTCAGTATATGAAAATAGCTTTGAATTATCAGTTATGTAGACACTTATATTAGTGTAATTTGTAAAAACTCTTAAAAAATGTTTAGTGGCTATTGAGCATTGAATGAAAGTCCCATCTAAAACATCTGTACATTCCCCTTTAGTTAGTATTTAAAAGATAACAAATTTTTACCTGTACGTAAATCACATGTTTGTATAGTGCTTGGCTGTTTTCCTTGATCTGTTTAATTTGCTACTTATCTTCATAGTTTAAGTTCTTCAAGACAGGAATTGTCTGTCTTTCTGTCCTTTCTCCCCTTCTGTCAATAGAGTAGCTAATTCAGTGGTTCTAATGGTGTCTGAAATGCCGAGATTTACTGCAATAAAATGTATTCAAAAGAGCAGCAGGGCTGTATAGTTATTTTTTTAACAATTTCCTATGCCTGAAAATATTTGTTTATTTTTTAAACAAGTAACTGAATTTTAAGCATTTTAGATAACAAGTCTGTCCAAGTAAGCCTTAGCACACAGTAACGGTGTAGTTGTATATAAAAAGGTATGCATATATGAACAGGAATGCTTTTTATATTTTATTAACTACGAACTGCTAAGAATTCAGGGATCTTCAACTTTATTCTACTGGAGTGGATTGTTAGATAGTTTGTACATAAATCTAATCTAAAACTATTATTTTTATTAATTTTTTTTAATGCTATTTTGAAAAAGTAGAGCAAGGGTTAGGTAGTCTTTTTGAGGTTAAAGATACAGTTTAGCTGATATGTTTGGGATGTTACTTGCCAATGGTAAACCTTATTAATAAAGTAAACTACTTGACTCATCCTAGTAATGTATTTTAAAACAGGTGAGGCTAATGATAAGGATGTTCAGGTGGTGGAACTTCCCATTGTTGACAGCTTACACCCACGGCCACCTTATTTACCGTTGGCTATCCCCGAAGACCTGGCTGATAGGCTAATTCGTGTACATGGGGATCCTGCAGTGTGGTGGGTCTCGCAGTTTGTGAAATACTTGATTCGTCCACAGCCTTGGTTAGAAAAAGAAATAGAGGAAGCCACAAGGAAACTTGGTTTCAAACATCCAGTGATCGGGTGGGTATTTAGTTTTCTTTTTAACTGTCTGTGCTTTAATATGTATATATAGTGATTCCTGTTCAGGACAAATTGTTTTATGATGGTTGTCCAAGAGCCTCAAGCATTTTGTGGGGAGAGAGGGTGCTGTCTGGATGAAGGTATTATTTTTTAACTGTGCATAATACAAGTTGATTACAAGTGCTTCTTCAGCATATTTGCCTACCTATAGTTGGACAGATATATAAAAGGTGGCTCAATAGAAGGTTTTTTTATGTGTCCTTCCATATCTAGAAATGTAATACAGAATTTCATTCATGTAATTGCCTTACAGCTTGTATTCCAGACACTTTTCTGTCTGGGTCTTCTTTTCAAGTGCCTATAGCCTTTACATTTGAGGAAAAAAGGCTAAGCCTACATTTTACATGCCACAGTCCACAACTAATTTTATTGTTGGCTGCACCTGAACATGGTATGTGCCTTTCCCTTTAATTGTTGTTTCTTAGCAGTAACTATGAATTGGAAAGGTCTGTATGGGGAGATATGGGGAGAAGGAAGGGAAGCACCTATATGGGCAATAAAGAGCAGCTTGAGGAAGAAAAGTTTTACTGTCATGTAACATGGAAAATTTTGCTGCTGCTATACTAAAGGCTGCAAATATTGCTTCCCTTGCCAGAATTTTCCTCCAATCCTTAATCTTTCTTTTTGTAGGAGTACACAATAGTTCTGTCCAAATGTTCGTTGGCTTTTGCCCATTGAGTTGGTAGGCCACTTCACCACTAGTGGATCTGAAGACTTGTTAGGTTTCAAGCAGATGGGGAAGATGCATTTTTAACTACCTTCATTCAAACCCTGCACTGTAGTTGGTGTCCCAGTATGTCCGTGATGCAAATATTCCTATTTTGCTTTTGAACTGTATTGATCAAGCATTATCTAACTACACCGGATAACTTAACCTTCTGCACAAAAGGAATACCTTATATGCTACAATTAAATCTCCTTCATTCTTTTCTTTCAAAGTTACCCTTTGCCTTTCTTGCAAGATTATTATATTGCTTTCAAGAACAGACTGACAGCTAACTTCACTTGTCAGTGTGTCTTGATGGACATCAATGAGTTTTAATCCTTCCTTGTTTTATGTAGGGATTCAATTTAATATGCATTCTAAAAGCACAGGCATGAAATTTAAAGTTAAAATTTCAGTCGCTAAAGCACGTATTGTATTTATAAATTGAATTCCTAGTTTCTGCCTTTTTCCAGTGTTCACGTTCGAAGGACAGACAAAGTAGGAACAGAGGCAGCATTTCATCCTATTGAAGAATATATGGTACATGTTGAAGAGCGATTTGAACTTCTTGCTCGCAGAATGCATGTTGATAAAAAAAGAGTGTATTTGGCTACAGATGACCCTTCGTTGTTGCAAGAGGCAAAATCCAAGTAAGATGAATTACGTTTATATTACAGTTTGTTCCTTCTCGTTAGCTTTACAATTTCTGACTTGTGCACACAAATCTTAGTATAATTTTTTTTGTTACCATTTATACAGTTAAGATTGCATTTCAGCTTCCAGTGATTTTGATTTTTCTCTCAGACATTCTCTTTTTTGGATGGTTTTTTTTTCCCAAGTATGCTTTTCAAAGCTTAATGTTAAAAATCTAGAAGAGTTGAGCAAGATACCTGTGACTATTCAAAAACAAACCAATGCCGTAAAAGGGAAGTAAAAACATAAATAATAAATACATCAAACTTAGAACATACATATTAAAAAGAAACTATTCAGAAATATTTGAAAAACTAGTTAATGTATTAAGAAGTTTCACCTGTCCAGAGAATACTTCTCTGTGAATAGTTGCCAGAGAAATTTTTATAAGTTGGTTGAAAAGCTTCTGATGACTCTTTCAGAAAGATTTCTGTATTGACAACTTAGAAGACTTTCACCCTACATGTTGAATAATCTTAAAGTTTGTCCTTAAATATATGTGGGATTCTCGATCTGTAACATTGTCTCTGTCCCTTTTTTGCTCTTTGTCCTCTTTTAGCTTTCCAGAACATGGGTGTAACAACGTACCCTAGCTATAGGCTATCCCAGCCTGTCATAGAAAATGTAACTGTGTTCAAACCTGGAAATGCACAGTATGCATCCATTTACTCTTAATATGGCCTGTATTTTCCTGTAAAAACTCACTGTTAAGTTAAGTTGCATGTTTTGTAAGGTGTCACTGAGATGGCAAAACCTTCTGTTTAGTAAAAGAAAGCAGACGTATATGGAAGAATAATGTTCCATATTTAACTGTATCTTTCTTGCGTTATGGTGTTTATGGCATATAAACAATTTCACAAATGCTTATTGCCATGACTATGGAAACTTGGATAAGTATTTCAGATGCATTAGCATCTTTTCCTTTTGAGTACTATTTATTTATTTGTCTACTGAATAGCACCTATTTCTGTTTCTGAAATTTTATCTCCCTTGAGCAGAAGAATACATATTTTTCCATTTAAGCAAGGAAATTAAGACTTTTTAAAATTGAGGTGACTCAAAAATGGCAAATTTTTGAACTGTTTTATTCTTGGTAGACATGCTTGGAAAAAATATGTAAGATAACATACTGGATTACAAATTTTCTTTGGCATATACAAGGTAAGAAGAAAATGTTATTTTGTAGTAGAGGAATTTTCTACAGCGTTGCAAACCTGTGTATTTCAATTGTGCTATTTCTATTTTTCTTTCATATCTATAAAGGGCTGCTGTTTAAAATTATGGAGTTTTGAAAAAACTAAACGAACATACACAACTCCAGATGATGGCAATCTAATCCTTCCTTTTTTGTATATGTAGAGCCAAGAACAGTAGCAGAAACAATTATGATAACATAACATTTAAAGTGCAAATCTGAACAATGAAAAGACAGGTAATATAAAATTGAGGTTATAATATTTAATTCATTTCATTGTCCTAAATAACTTTAATTACTGTTTGTAACATAACAGAATTCAATATTGCTGTAACAATCTTAGTTATGCAGTTTTTCTTTATTTGTTTTCAACTTTCAATCCTTAGCACTGTATACTTTAGCTTTGTGAATAATAATGAGATGCACTACCTATGTAAAAACAGCATTCATTCTGTACGTTTTCTTATTAAAAGCCATAGAATCTGTAAGTAGTGAAGAATTTTTTATCTGTTGCTGTTGAGTTTTCAGGTCATAGTTTACACTGAAACATAATTTCCTAAGTTGCTTGCACCCTACCATTGCTTGCAATTGAGTAGAAGGCATTTGAAACTTCCTGTGATTTCATAGAAGGCACGATGCAATTTGGTGTTTTAGCATTTAAGGGCATCTGAAGGCAGGTTAAGGTCAGGTTTTGGGGATAAAGAACCTTTTCTTCCTCTTCTTGTGAAGAAAACTACAAATTAGTTTACACTTCTGACAAAAAAGTTCTAGTCAATTGAACTACCAAGCTTTGATAGAAACAGCTGTCACGTTGTACTGCAGTAACTTTTGTTGCATCCATTATCGGGTGCAGTAATATTAGTAAATACTAGATATTATACCTGTCTTTACATGAGAGTTGCTGTCAAACAACATTGGCATTTAAATAATGAAAATTTAGCCAACATTCACATGGATAGGCATGTTGTTTCTATTAAGAGAAGTATTTCAAACTATTCATAGTCATGAAAACAGAAATGTTTGACTTGTTTCAGAAACTTCCCTTGCAGTCAGATGTCTGCCAACTGCAAGTACGGTAGTAAAGACAGTGGAGTCAGTACTATCAGTTTGTAGAGTGTTTTTGTTTGTTTTGTTTTCCAAAAAAAAAAAAGAAAGAAGTGATATGTTTTCAGAATTAGGATGATATAGAGCAACATGGTTAAAGAGGAGCATGGCTGAGAGTTCAACAGCTGTAATGATTATAGGATTAAAGCACTTGACAACTTCTGGTAAGCAGAAGTCATGGTATTTGTCTTATATAGGTGATAGGGGTGGTGTAAATTGCTTGTACTTTGGCTGATTTAATAGTTTTCAAATATAAACTTTTGAATTTCTAGTATATGTATTTCTAGTCTGTAATGTTATTGACAGCATCTTCACTCTTTAAGGTAGAGTATTCAATATAATGCAGCTGAACACGCATATAAATTTTTAAGAAACCATATTTAATACCTTTCTGGTTTATATATGAATCTAATTAGGTCTCTTTCTCATGTGTATGAGCACTAAAATTCAACAAATCACATTCTTCCTTTCAGGATGTTTACCGGTAAAGTCATCTGTATTTTGGTTTTTCATTATTTGCCTCCCTTGTGAGGTTTTTTTTCAGCACTTATGAAAGCTTTTTTTCCATCTGATTTCACTGTTTGTTTACTTCCACGATAGCAAGTTAATGTCTTTTCTGCCTGTGTACTATCTCTGGTTTAGCTGTTGCAACCCTCCCTGCCCCCAAGTCATAGTATGCCTAGTGTATAGAATTGAGTAGTACTTCGAAGTTCTTGAGTCTGATCAACAGCTCATACATTTTCCAATTCTTTTTAGAGCAAGACCTGAACAAATACGTTATTTCTTACTCCATCTGTTTACACACATGCTCACACTCCTCTTTCAGAGGGAAGAAAACTTGCATTGCCTGTTCTGGACACTTCCCCAGTCCTAGCGAATTGAGAACAGGAGCCTGGGACTCGCCTTGGTTTGCACCTGCTGCACAGCATAGCGATAAGCTGTAGTTACACAACTAGTTGATCAGCTTCTGAAACCAATTGGAACTTGAAATAGTCTCATAACTGTGCTTGGTTTGTATCCTTATCTGAGGCTGATAGGTGCAGAAAGGAAAGATTTTAAACTCTCTCTTCTCCACCTTCTTCTGATTTCTTCTTTTCCCCTTTCCTTCAGGAAAAAAAAAAAAAAAAAATCCTTCCTGGCCTGTATATAGGTTTCAAGAATCTATTAGGTAGCTTTAGAAGAATTAGATATTATTTTTAGATATGTGGAGGAGATATACTACATACATGTAGTCCGATACAAAGAAAACAGTATTATGCCAGTTTCCATTCTTTGGTTTTATCTTCACAGTCTGGTCCTTTCCTGTTACGGAGAAGAGAATATGTGGGTAATTTCTTTGGAAAGCTAGGAAGGATCCTACAAAATACTGTATTTAGGTGATTCTGTCAGTAAGAATATGACATCTTCTTATTATTCATTTACCACACATTCAGGAATCCTAGTAATAGGATCGTGCCTGAATTCTGCTTAAAAAGAAAAAAAATTCCCCAAAAGCTTACATTGTAAAGTATTACATTAGTCATAATATAAATACAGATGGAAAAGGGAATGGAAGGAAGCAAGAGCTAACTATAGAGCTTTAGGAGTTTCATTTCCTTTACTCTTTGTAGTCATTGTGATAAGAATAGCTTTAAATAGAATCTAAAGCACTGTAGTGAGTGGGAAGGAGAATTAAACCTCACCTGGTGCAGGAAGTCAGTGGGCCACATATGGCTAAGCTTGAGAGGAGTATAGACTTGGCCTTTTACTGTATTTTTCTTTATGCTCTGCTTTCAGCCTGTGTTGAAAGGATGGTGGACTAGAAGATTCTTTGGTCACACTGAATATGGCTGGTATTATACTCACATTTTAGAGTGTTTAAAAGAAACCTCTTCCCAAGCATGAATATAGCATTGTGTGTATGGGACAACATAAAAGTGCTTGTTTGAAAACTTAAACATGTGAGTAGATAAATGCTAAGCTTTGATCACTGGTTTGAAGAAATGGGTTCTGAAATTGTTGGTTAGGTGAATTTGGATCAACTTTACAAAATGGAATTGAAGACCAGATTTAAAAGTATCTCAAAGACTGTTTCTAGAATAAAGGGAAGAAGGAGAAAATTGTAAATATATGCATAAGAAGATGTGTAAATAATTCTGATTGGGTTTTTTTGGTGGCTTTTTTTTTTAAGCAGATCCAGTATTACACTTTTTTTGGTGTGCTTCATTTGTTAAGTTATTAGACTAATCTTTTGCTAGTAAGAACTCAGATTCTTCAAGAAAGGTTCTTTTGTCTCTACTCAGCATGTGGATACTGATTTTTGAAGTCTGAAGGAAGCGATTAATTTTAGCAGTATTTCTGATGCCAAGAACTTGCAAAGGGGTGTGCAAATGTCTTTACTATGTTCACTGTCCTTAGAAATGACATCTTCTGTTAAATGTTCTTCATGTTGCTCCCCTCAGAGTTGTGTCACTGAAATAAGACTGATGCCCATCTTTGTTCCTCAGCTAGTTTTCACAGTAGAGTATGACATATTTCCATTTGGTCTGTACTTTTTTTTCTTTTAAAAAAATACTGATATGATTCATACAATGGAAACAGAAATAGAATATATCACAGATATTGTGTTGTCATCTGTTGTATTTTGAGAGCTGGTTAAATATTGACAAAAAATGTTAGACATGAGAGGATAAGAAAGAAAATGATTATTGTGATAGAGTTGGACATTAGGAAAAATTTCTTTACTGAAAGAGTGGTCAGGCCTTGGAACAGGCTGCCCAGGGAAGTGGTGGAGTCACCATCCCTAGAAGTATTTAAAAGACGTGTAGATGAGGTGCTTAGGGACGTGGTTTAGTGGGTATGGTAGTGTTGGGTTGACGGTTGGACTCGATGATCTTAGAGGTCTTTTCCAACCTTAATGATTCTATGATTCTATGATCTTGAAAACACTTATTTCTTGATCCATATGCTTCTATAACTTCTCAGAAGAGGTCTTATCAGTTATTCCAAATGAATAATATTTCCACCATTTCTTCCTTCCTTTTTTTTTTGTTTGTTTTGTTCTGTCTTGTTTTTAATGTAACATGAACTTCCCCTGACATTCATGATCAGATGCACCCTTTAAAGTTGTCATGCTATCTCTGGGAAATTTACCATACATATATTATTTTTTGTTAGAGCAGGTGTTTCTCTTGGGAACATAAAATTCTATTAAAATCACTATGAAGATAAATTAAAATTCTTCCTCAAACGTAGAAGTTTTGCATACGTCTTTTTGATTCGCTCTTGAGAGAAATTTCCTGATTTGATAGTCTTGGCTAGTGAATGTTAGATGGAAAAGCCTAATATATTTGCCCATTTCACTTTTGAAAACAGTTTCCCATAGTTTTAACATGAAAATTGAATAAATTAGGCATATTCTTACAAGAGGTTGTCATAATCATGTCTACCATGTGTCCAGAGTATATGCACATGCTGCGTTGTTGTATACAAGTGCGTGCTAACTTCAGTAACTTTCCAAGAACTCGTGAGTGTAAACCTTATTTTGAGCAATGTCCAGCACAGGACTGTCAGGCTTTGAAGCAACTAGTTACAGGTCTAATTTATTGTTGCTCCAGCATTACGGTCTCTGCTTTATATTCTGATTTTCTTTATTAAACAGTATAAGAATGATTAATTCTCACAAATGTAATATCAGCTGTCTTACTGTCTTACTTAATTTGAAAAATAGATTTTATTTAAATTATTTTATAATTAACCCTTAAATTAAAAAGGGTTAAAGTTAAAAAGTTAAAGTTTTGTAGTTGGTAGGTTAGTCATGTGAATTGCACTTCATGATTGAGATATAATTATTGTGTAACAGCAATGTAATTATCATCTTTGTTACATCTACCTGGAATTTTTCATATAAAACTTATTTTTTGGTAGGAAGCTGACTGAAAATTTAATTAATTCGTGCTACTTTTTGCAATTTATTTCAAATTTCAGTTCCCCAGTAAAGGGCAACAAATGTTTTGAGAAAAGACCATTTTTTTTTCAATGTTTTTAAAAAGGTTTTTTTTTCTTTTGAAGTCATTGTTACATGTTAAAAACTGTCAATTTTATTTTTAGAATAATATAAAACAAGGTTTTATATTTCAAATAAAAATATTTTGACTTAAAGTATTACTATTTTGTTTATGATATGTTAAGAAAGGTGTATTGACATGAAATTTTACATGTCTTTTTATTTCCTTTTGACCAGTAAATTGCAAAATTTGTTCTCCACGTGGCCTTAATAATGGTGAAAGACCGTTTTGGTTGGTTTTTTTTTTTTTTGGTTAGTTTAGATTTGTTTATTTAATATGTCCCTTTTACAGGTGACTGATTTTCTTGGACAGTGTCATAATCAGTATCTAATAGAGAGTATGATAATAAACAAAATATAGTCTAGTAAGGACACAATCCCATATTCTGTTTAGTAGTAGAGAAAGCGAAGGGATCTAAATACATTTCATCTAAAATCAGTAGCATTAGCAGAATGTGGCAGGTACTTCCTGATATATTTTCACTTATACATTTAAGATCTGTCAGACTTACAGCGTCTTTTTATTTAATTTTTTTTTTTTCCGGATAAAGAGAAGGCATGCTTGGAGGCAGCAGTAACATTCTAGAGTGTTCAGCAAAATTATAATTCATTCCCTGTAAAGCAGAGACTCACTTAAAACAAATTAACAACCTTATCTTGCAGCAAAGCTGATGCTTCTTAAAAAGAAAATAATTAAAAAAAATAGAATTAGACTTGGCTGTTAACAGTGTATTGTATTTTCACAGGTATCCAAATTACGAATTTATCAGTGATAACTCCATATCCTGGTCAGCAGGACTTCATAACCGATACACTGAAAACTCCCTAAGAGGTGTTATTCTGGATATTCACTTTTTGTCTCAGGCAGACTTCCTGGTCTGTACATTTTCGTCCCAGGTAAACTGCAATACAAATACAATATAGAGTATATGTACCAGTTCTAAATCTTAGTTTTCTTCATGCTCCTGTTATCTTATTCTCAGTGCTCTCTCATGAAAATTTCAGGGAAGCATTAAAGGCTCGGTATGCTATGTGAACACTTAGAGGGCTGTAAGCACTGGTTGATTACTTCTTTCCAATTGAAGTTACTGGCTTAATTAAGACATTTGAAATAAGCAAGAAATAATATTAAACATGTTTAAAAGTTTCTTGTTTTGCATAAAGTTAATGTATGACTTGTATCCATCCACTTTTATGCAGCTTAGTTAAGGCATTTAAAATAAGTAAAAATAATTTTAAACATGTTTAACACTTCTTAATTTTGCATAAAGTTAATATATAACTTGTGTCCATCCATTTCTACACATCATTGCACTCTACTACAGTTCAAACACGTCTGCTGTTGCCTTAAGTGATTGTGGGAATGGAAAAGAATGAAGAAAGCAGACATTTATTTTCTCTTCAGTCTATTAGATTTCTAGCAATCCAGCAGCAGTGCAATAAATGTGAATTCTGACCACTGTAATTCATAGAGACTTCTTGTTGCAGATAATTATATGCTACAAGCTTCCTTTCTTGAGTGGTCTGATGAAGCAAGTCGGAGTCCATTAGAAAACTGAATCATATAATTGTCATCGTTGGCATTTTCTTCTTTATTATGTCATATTGTATATTAATTTCATATATCATGAAAAGCTGTTTTAAAAAGCTGTTTTAATATTAAAAAAGATCAGAAAGCAGTATTCTGTCACTGATCTACCTAATTCAAGTATGGCAAAATATGATTGAAATCAAACAGAGTGAATGTTTTTTACCTACTGTTGTCATATATGCTCTTAGGTGACACTCCTAGTTAGGAAAGCATTCAACAATAGATGGCGATAGATTATGATCACAGATGATTGTACTATTACATGGAAGTGGACACAAAACTGGAAGTTAAAATTCACTTCAAAAAGAAATGTTTTCCACAACCTCAAATGTAAATTGTCTTCTGCACTGTAATGACAACTAGATAGGTAACAAGCATAATATTATTACTAATATATGATCAACACAGTAATATATTGACCTTGGCAGCCAGAATTCTTAATAACATTACCATGGCAAGAAGACAGCAAAACCAGAAAAATCCTCTTATCCCTCAGTCATGCTTGTGGATACAGTTTTTTCACTGTTCACCAAACCCTGTGAAGAAAATGACATTTTATAGCATATTTAGAAGGTTATTAATATAGGCTAATTCAGACCAAGACATGAATCCAAAGTAAAAATCCTCACTAAGAAAAGCCTGTGAGGAGCCATCTACTTTTATAATAATGTTTGATTCAGCTGAAGTATGTCCACTGAATGCATATCATAGTGAAAGAGGTGATCATCAGCCAAGACCTAGGGCTGTATGTCTTAAATGCCACAGATGCATTGGTCTCAAGACAGTTCATATTCTGAAGGAAGAATTATGTGGTCTTGGATAAAAATTTAATAAGAAATCTGTAACATTTTCTGCTATTATTATATTCAGATAGCTGTGTTAAGTGGTAAATGTTTGCTATAAATAAAACACTGGGTATAAACGTAGAAGAAACACTTAAATACAGGTACAAATGGCTTGGACAGAATATATTGTAATTGAATTGTAAGTGTTGGAGTAATTTCAAAAGAAGATTCTATGTTAAAATACATTGACATAGTTAAGGTGATATAGGTTGATGGGGACCTCTGGAGGTCGTCTGGTACAAACCCCTTTGAGGGTACTTTTGAGGTACATGGTATCTTTGAGCTCCAGTCTCATTCTGCATCTCCCTGGGTTTGACAATAGATGTGTTTGCAGGATGACATATTTGGTTTTCCAGAGCTGCAGAAAATTCTACTGAAGTCTAGGAAATCCTGTATTAGCCTGTTAATAGCTGGGACTATGAATTTGGTCCAACCATCTACTTAATTTATTCTGGGCAATTTCTTGTGCTTTAATAATTCAAACTGCTTAAAAATCATTTAGCATCAGTTTTGCTGGTCATGCAACAATGTGGATCTCTCCAGTGTTTTCACATATTGGGCTTTTCTAAGGTCTGTTGCAAGTTTTCCCACTGTTCAGAAAGATTTCTCTTTTATGGGTTTAAAATTTTGATCCTCTGATATCTAACATTTGAACTACTATCCCTGTTCCTTTCATCAATGAAATAAACAGTTTGGTAATTACTTTGGCATTGAAGGTAAGCAAAATCAGGCTGTTAATGACCATCTTTTGTCCAATCTGTATGAAGAGAAAGTAAGGATAAGAATGTAGTCTAATTTATTTCCAGTGTGATTTTGGACTTTTGCGTTTATCAATTGTATGCTGACTTTTTTCCATTTTCTTTTCCTTGCCAGAAGAGTCAAAACTTCATTACAGAGGTAGTAAGAGAAAATTACAGTATATATGAATAGAATCAGGCGCTTTAGGAAGATCCCTATATTAATTCTTATTTATGCTGCCAAAACTGAATGAATCCTGATATAAGCTGAAGAACAGATATTTCATAAAAATACTGCCGTTAAAGAAATAAGGCCTATCAAGTGATGTGGAGTCAAGGGAAACAACCTACCTTGGCACTATATTTCAGCAACATCACATTAATTGAGATGTATAGAAAAGCCACATGGTAGTTATAGAAATCAGAACACAGTAATAGAATTAAGATTGCACATTAAACAAAGAGCTTTTTTGTGTCTTCAGTATTTATTTAGATGAAATTGTAGCTCCCTCTGCCTGAGATATTTTTCTTCATAATCTCATTTCTTCCAGGACTTACTAGTCTTTGTATTTTGCATTGTACATGTAAGTATACAGGCTGCAAAACAAGTGAATCTATGAATAAAAAATGGGAGGCTGGCTTTAACTATAATTCTGCATGTGGATTCTTTGCCTACTGCCTTCAGCAGCTTATAGTTTAGTTACCCAGGTTTGGCGCTACAAAGGAAACAATTGCTGAGGGGAGATGTTGTATGTTTTATGTCAGGTATGCAGGATACTTACACTCACTAAAAAGCATTTCTGCTGAAAAGATTTAAAATCTTTTACAGAGTGTGTGTGTATCCTCCTCCTGGGGTGCACAGACATGCAAAGAACAAAACATCAAAAACAGTCACAGAAGCTATAAAATAAATAACTTCTTACCAATGTATGGGTATTCATATTTGTTTTCTATATTACGGGGTATAATAAGTACTTCGAAATAATTAACTTCAGCCTGATCTTCTGAAGCTACTTCTGAAAAGTTATTACAAAGATCAGATGGAGAGGGATAAAAGGAAATCTATTACATTTTTAAAGCAAATGCCTCTCTCAAAGAAGCTAGGAAAGTACAAATATGTCTAGTTTGACTGATCAAAGTTCTATTCTCCCGTATCTTGAGAAGTAGAAAAGAAAAGTAAAATCAAGCTTCACTATATTTACATAGACTGAAAATTATGAAAAAGCTCAAATGCTTCTTCATATTGAAGAAGCCTGCTGTATTGTTAATCAAGCTTGATCAAGCTTACGCAAAATCAGAGAAAGATACAATAATGTAGATTAGAAGTCAGAAAGGTCACAGTGGCTAAATCAGACACCTGACAGAGGAGAGCTTTCTAGCCAATTGTTGAAAGGAGCTTTATTTAATCTAGTGGCAGCCTTTTGTGTTTCTGGCAGCTCTGAGAGATACAACACAATTCTGATGTGGGGACCTGTTTTCAGTCTGAAGAAAATTCCCTTCGTAAAATGTGATACAATGACACTTCCAAATGCATCTTTCTCTTCACCAACATCATTATTGTCTTGCTGGAGTTCAATTTAATTTAGTTGTCTTCCAAGTTGCCAACAGTCATAATTCTATCACTGTTCTAATATTAACAGCGTTTTAAAGCCTTGGACTTCTGGAACTGCTTGATTGTGGTAATTGGAGCTTCCTTTAGAAAAGTAAATGTAAAGCCTCATTAATGCAGAATAAATTTTGAAAATGTAAGTTCTAAAGTTTCAAAAGGATGTAACATACAGTTTTTCTTAGTAGCAGAAAAGGAAGATAATGCTTTTACATTTGATTGGCTACATATCATTCATTTTAAAAAGCAGGATGGCTAGTGTTCATATGGATGTTTTCAATTTTTACTGAAAAGTAGTCTGTTCTAATTATCTATTTATTTACCAAAGTTGATCACCTGAGTGCTAATTAAAATGCTGCAAAATTGTATGCTTCTTGTTAGTGAATATGCAGGTTTTTGTTTTGTTTTTACCTGGACATTCCAAAACTTGGTCCTCTTGTGAAATTTAATTGTTACACATTGGTTGCTGACTTCTGTGGTATATTGCAGGCACACACAATATTTATGACTTCTCTTCTGTTTTTATTTCTAAGGTTTGTCGAGTTGCCTATGAAATTATGCAGACATTGCATCCAGATGCTTCAGCGTATTTCCATTCTTTGGATGATATCTACTACTTTGGGGGACAGAATGCCCACAACCAGATTGCTATTTATGCTCATCATCCACGAACTGCTGATGAAATTCCTATGGAACCTGGAGATATAATTGGAGTAGCTGGAAACCACTGGGATGGTTATTCAAAAGGCATCAATAGGAAATTAGGAAGAACAGGCCTATACCCGTCCTATAAAGTTAAGGAGAAGATTGAGACAGTCAAGTATCCTACATACCCAGAGGCTGACAAGTAGATTAAAAGGAAGACATTCGGCAGTAATTCTCAATTTTGATTGGTTCAAACCAGTCAACACACTAACTAATGGTTTATATGGGATCTGAATTTGCATTTTAACGTGCAGTCAAAATCAAAGCCTTTAGCAATGAAACTGGATAAGAAGCTGAGAACAAATGGATGGGCTATTATCTGAACTTACTCTTAAACGTTTTTTGTTATATGCACTCTCACACATGCACACACAAAACCACATACAACAGGAAAACTGTTGTTTTATACTTTTTGTCTCTTTTCAGGATTTGTCCCAGTCATTAGTCTTACGTGAGCTTTGGGCTCTTTTCTCTGCCATTAATTGACAATAATGTTCAGACTTATAACACTGCCACATTGTGTAATTTGAGTGACATGAACATATTTTGTATGTGCAAAATTTAAAACATGGTGCCTATATTTGAAAAAATTGTGACCTTTTTAGAAGAGCCATGCCTATTTCACAATGGGCAAGAGTCAATCTTTAACTGGTGTTACCGTGACTACTGAACTTGCTTCAAACAACAGATTCAGATTTCAGACTAGATTTCTTTACAAGTTTATTTTTAGCATTCCATTGATAACTTCTCATCATTAATAAAATAAAGGATACATCCAACAATAAAATAGTCACTGTCTGTTAGGAACTTCTGTAAAACAATGCCATGAACAGATTCTCATAATGTTTCTGGACGTTGCCTTTGATTAAAGAGAAACAAAACAAACCACAAAACTCACAAAGGAAAAAGTAGCTGGAGTTTCATTGAATTTTTAAACACCCATTATGTAGTACAACAACTGCTAGTGGCACAGTGTTTCTCCGTTCTGTGGACAGTGGGTTTCAAGTGGCTCAATTTCTTACATTTACTTTCTAGCACTGTTCTTTTACCTTCTGTGTTTCTTTTCCGAAAAATTTTTTTTTTGGGTGTTGTAGATGGCCATTTATCATTTCGGCATTGCATGTAGTTGCTTTTAAGTAAAATACTTCAGGTTATCCCATTTATAGAACCCGTGAATCTAGGGTACTCTAAAAAAATCTAACAATTTACCCCCAAAAATAGTAGATTCCAAGAAAACATACACAAGGATGAATTTTTATGCATGACAAAAAATTGTTAGTAATTCTTAGTGTTTTGAAATCTGTTGCTAGTCTGCTCTCTATTAAGAAAAGAGATAATTTATAAAACAAGTTTACAAACAAATTTGTAGATTTGGGGGTGTTGTGTGTGTGTGTGTATATATATATATATGAAAAAAATGTAGGAGATACCAAGAGATTATTTCCAAATAGATATAACATTATACAGGTTCTAGTGCAATCCAATCTGGAATACTGGAAGTGCAGAAATGTTCACTATTCAGATGCTTAGACAATGCCACATGAGTAAAGATCAAAAAAGCATGGCTGGTTGACCTTAACAAAGCAAAAGTTAAAAGGTTATTTAATTATATTTATGAATAGACCGAGGACAGTGTTGACATAACGAATGGATGTGCTTGACCATGAATAAATTTTAGGCTGAAAAGTAAAAAGAAATCTCTAGCGGTGTGAAGTTCAGCAACAGTCTTCCAATTGAAATAGTGGTGAGTAAGATGGAACTTGATTGGTATGTAAAGGAATTAACAAAGTAGTTCTCTCTGACATTACTTGCAGGACTGATCCTGTAGATCCCTTCCAGTTATGTGTTCCTCAGTTGAAAAACTATCCTGTGTCTTGACAAAGAATAACAGAATCAAAGTTGAAAACTGCTGTGGAAAACAAAGATAAATTGCCTGTTAGTAGTATTAAATAGACAATCAGTAAAAATGAGCATAGATACCAAATGGGATTTAAAGAAAGATTGAAGGATAAAGGCAAATGAGTAAGAGTGGCTGAGAAATGCTAAAGATGATGGATTTTTGTGACTAAAGATGGCTGGAGTTAACTGGTGTTTCTGTCTTTTGGAACTACTAAGGAAGCTGTTCGATGTTAGTTTCCTGTCTTAAGTGATTCTGATAAATTTTCCAGTAACTTAGCCAAACTTGTGGTATTTCAGAGGCACAAATGTAGGCTAAATTACAACTTTTTTTTTTACTTAAATTTGAATTGTACATATAAAGCTATTGCTACTTTCCTTTTCAACTTGAAAAAAAAATCCAAACCCACAAACATTTCTTCCTTAGCGATTAGATCAATGCATTTTATCTTTGGGAAAACTAATTTAATTGTTTCTCTACAAATACTACATTGTCTATTTGATATTTATAGATTTTGAAAATGTTTTATTTTTGAAACTCTTTACTTACAGCTTGAGAGCTCATCATTTTCAGCTCATTTCTTAAGAGTGTGATGCAGAAGTAGTATTCATAAATGAATTAACATGTGAAAATTCCTCCATAGTCAGGTAACTCAATTGAAAATATCACTAAAGAAGATAAATAACAGAACATCTAAGATGAGCCCAAAGGCAAGAGCGGATCTTTTGATGAGAGAACTGAAAAAACTGATGTTATAGAAGACATACCTATGTAATTTGGCAATTCCTCAACAGACTATATCTGACAAAATATTTGGCAAGGTACATGTGCCTCCTTACATATTCTAAGTACCTAATGAATAATTAGCTCATCATCTTTGAGAAAATGATCATGAAATGGAATGAAATTATAAAATTATTGTTAATAATTAGGAAGTGTACTAATGTAGATGCTATGACCTTATTCCCCTGGGCCGTATGATCCTCTAGGGCTTATAATACAGTACTTCTCAGAGGAAGAAACCTAGCAATAGGCTGCTTACTAGATGCATCTGTTTCTAGAGATTTGTTTCCTTTAAGACTACCAGTTAGTTACATCTTGGAATCCTGGGACCTTGGGACATTAAAACTTAATTTGTTTTATATTAAAAAAAATGAATATTAGAGACTTTATTCTCAGTTACAGTGGAGTCCAGGTAGTATGGAAGGATCCATGGGTAAATGAAAATGAGACCCTCAAATTTTTATTGTAGCTCACAGAAAAGTGAAATAACAGGAAATAAAAATTTTGTCTTAAATACCTGCAAGAAAGCTGAATCTTTTGGAAGTTGTGAACTCATTAAGATACTAGCCAGAATGCTTGCAAGCAAGCAAGTATACATCCTGTTTCTTCTGTTTGCTTTGTAGCTCTGCAACAATCCAGTCATGTAATTTTTGCCTCATACCAAACCACCAAGTCTGACATCCGTAAAACAAAGACAGTCCTCATACTCTCTTAAACGAGCTAATGTTTAATTAAATTTTTTCTCTTTAAGAAGCATTTGTGCATGTGTGTGTGTGTGTGCGTGTTGTGTTCATAAAAAAGAATATGAACAGTACTCCTTCCTTCTTTGCTATTTTACATTATCATTGTCATGTTCTCTGTAATAACTTATTGCCAGGTAAAATGTAGTCTCTGGGAACTGAATATTCTACTTGCTTCTTACCAGCTGAGTTAAGAAATTTATTCTGAGTAGTTCAGTTAACCAGTCTTCTGTGACATTGGTGCACCTGGAGACTGGGGTCATCATCAGCAGTTTGCTGCTACCACTGCAATTACACCAACATGAGTTCTGTCCTTGATTTTTCAGTCCATCCTACAGTCAGATGCATGGGATTCCCCAAGCCTCCTCTACCAACGTCCTGTCCCTGTGAACTGCAGAGTATTATGGATTTGTTCATGAAGGATGACGTTTTATTTCAAAATTTTAAAATATTTACCTTCAGAGAAGTATTTTGTTTAACTCTTCTACCACTGAATTTTAAGGAAGCTTGCAATTACCAGAAAGATTCCTCTCCTTTACCTATTTTTCAGAAGAAAGGACTGGTGATACTTTTCTTATGGAGAGATATTCACAGTGTGAAAGTTTCCTCCATAATGGGTTTTATGTTTCTTCGGTATGCAATTATAAAATAAGGGTCTTGTCTTCTAAGCTAGGAACATAATAAGATATAAACCAGAACATTTTTCACAAATTCTTGATAGGGGGAGGGAGATTTTCCTTCATGCCAGTGGAGTAGTGCCTACCATTTGGAACTTTTTCAAAACAGTGAGTTGAACTTTTGTTTTCCTGGTCATAAGTTTCTTTGCAATGTAATCTCTCAACTGTCTGAAGAATCCAGGTAAAAATAATTTTAGTTTGGGAGGTGGGAAGGAGAGACATGATATTGTACTTTTAATTTAAGTTGCTATATCAGTTTATAAAGCTGCAAATAAACCTTTCAATGCTTGGTTAAGGACCTCTGCCAGCAAAAACATTCTGCTCTTTGCCAGAAATACTTAAAATTTGCAACCCTGCTTTTGATTTTGCCTAATACCAGTCCCACTCATGTATAAACATCATGCTGGTCATATTCTGATCATTGGTTGTTACTGTATTACAGTTACATTCATATCTGGGTGGCTTGGGAGCAGGCTGTCAAAGGGCACAAACTTTGGTTTACTTATCGTGTTGAATTAAAACTGCATTTAAAACTCACAAAAATTCCATTTCCCTAAGGCACCACTAGAATTCTAATTGTAGTCTACAGACTTTTGTCGAGGTCCCCTATATGTACCAGCAAGCTTATAGAGAGCAAGACCGAAGCAAAGAAAGTTATGCATAAATATCAACCGCAAACAGGTTGGGTTAGACTTCATAGTATCCTGTTCATTTCTAAAAAGCATGATACAAATAAGAGGATAGTATAAAATTTCCAAGCCTGCAAAAAAAATTGCTAGTCTGTTTGCCTACGTCACTGGTTGTGTTCATTGTGTACAAGATTATTTCAGAATCAAAGTACATAAGGCAGAGGTCTTCCAGCATTACTACAGACATCTGAGAATCCCTTCCATTGGTGTGTTTGCTGGTCTTTACCCCTTTTGGTACCATGTACAAACACCCAGCAATGCTGATGATGTTTGCTCTTCAGTGGAACCTTCCTTTATTTTGTATGCTTGTTTCCTTTGACTCAGCTTACTTGTCAGCAGAATCCTATTGCCACTGCAATTCAAGCAAGTTTGGATTAATGCAAAGGCATGCCAATTATTTGCACCAAAATGTCTTTACTGTTGCTCAAAATTAACTTCATGCTCTTAGGCTGACTCCTAAGGAGACGCTGTTGAGGGAAGGAGCTATCTCCACTGGACTGTGCTGTACATGTTGTATAATTGTTGACACATACATGTACTGGTTTTACTTTCAATTTTCCTTGATTTTTCCACTTTATACAGACTCAAAATCTTGTTTTTATTTTAGTATGTTTATGAAGGGTTTTCTTGAGCATGGTGAGACAAAGTCCCAGCTATCCTACATTTTCTTCAAGAAGTATATCGGACCTCACCCCATTTCCTCTAATTGTCTTAAAGACATCCTCCAGTCACAACATTTTAACAGAATCGTCTAGATCGCCGTTTCCTGAAGACTATGACATTTTAATGCTCTTCTGTTAGCCCCACTGCCTACTTGCATCTGAGCCTGATCTACCATGGTTGTATGAACCTTCTTCAAATCTTTCTGCTTAGTGTGTTTTGATTTTGTTGCCTAGTGGCTAGTGGTCATTACTTGACCAGTAATCCAAGGGACAGCAAGTGGCCGTATTTGAATTTTCACAATAAGATGTGAAATTATATTTCTTGCAGGTTATTTTTTTTACAAAATGCATTTTCTTATTTTCCCTGACTGGTATAGTCAAGGATGCAAAGAGAAAACACCATAATCAGATGTGCCTAATAAGTGTTTAGGAGGCTTACAAGGCATAGAAGTTCCTTATCTAATAAGATTTACAGCTCACGCCGTGGCAAGTTTCTTGACCAGATGAAAGATGTATTTTCATAGCATTCTCTATCCATTTTTGGCTAGCACTTATTATACACTAATACCTGCAGCTTAATATGCAAGCAATAGAGACACAATCTGAATGCAGTCTTTTTACAGGACCATAGGAGGCAGGTCATTTTCTTCTCTTCAGTCTTAGAATCCTTTATTTTAGCTTCATTTTAGTGTTCCTGCTCTCTCTTTGGCAAGTTTTTTTGTATAATACAGCTGCATAATTCTCAATTACTCCACTACAAGTAGAGCCACAAGAATATTACATCTCAGCTGTGAGAATCCACTGAATATAGAGATTGCTGTCCAATTTGGCTGTCTACAAAAGATCTGTCTCTTAAAGAAGCTGAATATGTTTGCTGATATCTTTCCAAACAGTAGCAACCTGGAAGAATGGAAGGAGACAAAAAACAGGACATCCTACTTCTTTCTTTGTGAATGCAAAGGAATCAGGCACCCGTTATGTCCAACCAAGACACTGGAAAGCAATTGACTAGTTGATGGGAGTAGTTCGCTTCACTACTTCAGCTTATTGCTGGAGAATGAACTGTGATGAGTTTATAATTTTAAGTCTGTGGTCATTTTGTAACATCTATAAAATTCTATTTGTTTTCATTTGGGAATAAAATTATTATACACAAAGAGTAAGTTCAGATTTGTGGGATTAAACTGACTTTCTTTTTGCCTCAGATGGAATTCATTGTGCACTAACGTTTCTTAAAATGATTTTTGCTTATGACTAAACTTCAATTACTCAGCAAGGATAGACAAATCTTCTTAGGCTGTCTTGACCATTTTTTTAACCTGTGAGTCACTAGAGATTATACAGAGGCTAGCACTAATGAACTTTCACATAATAGATTTAGGATTGATGGATTTTTAAAAATTTTTTCTTTTGTTTATATACAACAGAAAAATGTTTCCCAAATTTTAAAACATTATAGTTAGGATGTATCTGCCTGGTCAAAATGTATTTCTCTAGGGCTGCTGATGTGTTATGACTACTCTTTATTACACTGATTCATATTAGCTCATGTTCTCATGTTCCTGAGTGTGTTGCTCATTCCTTTTGTCCGATGTTTAGATTATAAGATTTATGATCCAGGAGTCTCCTTTTTTATGTGTTTCCACCACTCTTGTCATAGTGGGATCCTTGTCATTCAATAGGATCCCTAGACAGTACAGTAATATGAGTAATAATTGTTGTCATAAAATGGGTTAAACATTTTATCTATAATGCTAAATTCAATATGATTTTGTAGTGTTTGCTTTTATTTCTGTTGCATTAATATTTTGTTTAGTTACATATATTGCTTATTTCCCATCATGTGTGTATGAAAAGGAATTCTTAGAAAAAAACCCAAAACCCAGGCCCAAATATCAGAAGTCAGATTCAGGAAGTATTCTTAGTTCCTTCCTGCATGCTGATGACCTTTGTTATTGGTAGTATATTTATATGTTTGGTTCTGAAACAGCACAGTGATTTAAGAAATTACCTTGTGTACTTTGTTTGCTCTCAATTCTTCTCTTGGGACTTAGGAACTGACCACATGTATGCTAAATCTATTTCAACGTGAATTGAAACAGGTTCATATCTATGCCACTGCTGATTGGGTTGGTACGTATTAGTCAATGAGAGTTTTGGAAGTAAACATGAATGTATATCCTTCATTTCTGTGCTTTTAAAATTGAATGTAGGAGAGTAAGTGTAAGAACCATTGGAATAATAGGGTTTTGTCACCTTTTGTTGAACTGGCTAGAGCTTACTCATGCCCTATTTCATTCTCAAGATAACACATTGCAGGAATATGCTATGGAGAGACAGATGCATACACCACAGACAGTTATGTATCTGATAGGAAGGGATAAAATCTGTTGAAGAGCCTGAGGAAACCTCTAGAAGATGAGGATGCCACCAAGGTAATGGTTGGCTTGACATGAAGGTGTCCAGTCTTTGCTTTATGTGCTGATGTGGTTGACTGGAGGTCGTCTTCTCTTCCTGGGCTGCCCCTTCAGGATTTATTTAACAAACATACATTATTTTGTCATGACTTCATGCTGGATGGATATTGGTTGCAGAACATGCTGTTCCTTTCTAATAAGAGGCATCCTTTTAATGCAGGTTCTCTGCTGTACTACCTCTGTAGTAAAATGGTCTGGATTTTCTCAGTGCAGTGTTTAGTTGATGTTGGTGTCTCTTCAAAGTTTCCCTTGAAGCATTTCCTTTTGGTAAAGCCATACACAATGGTTGAAAGAAAGGAAAATAATAGCATTCTTTGCTGATTTGAATCTGATATTTTATTTCTGGGATAACTGGTATTAGCCGTGCTGACCTACAAAACCAGAAGGTAGATTTTAACTTTTCTGTGGCAAGTAGCTTACCACTGTTGGCTGTAGCCAATGATTTGGTGCTGAAAGTAAGCTTTAAGCCTCTGCAAGTATTTCTGGCTCTTATTGCTGTCTGAGAAAGAGTGGTGACCCCCCTGACAATACACGTATGGAGTCCACAAAAACTAGTTTGGGCTAATTCTGTGATGCACTTTTTCATGCCAACATTACCACTCTTTTGCCTAAGTCTGTTTTATCCAGCTTTACTTTGTTTTAGAATTTATCTTGCAATTGCAGGGGTACAGGGCAATAGTGTTGTCTGTGCTTGAAAGGCAGTTGTAAATGAGTGTTTTAAGCGTGCTGCTAATACAAGGCACGACAATGTCCATTAATCTCTTCATTTATGCAATATCTTCTCCAGCAACTTCTCTACCAGTGGTGCCAACTTAATTTCTTTGTTTCCAACTGATTTCCTCCCTGTCTCTGTCTTACACGTACAATGGTCTTCCTCTCTGTTCATTTAGATCTCTAAAAAACCTGCATATGTACAAAAAATGAAAACAGAAAATTAAATGCAGTTAAATTATCAACACATCTGCTTTTTTCATCAAATTTTATCTTCCATATATTGCATTTTTGAATTTTAAGTTCTCAGAAGCAAAAGATTTATTTCCTTATTTTTCAGACTTCTTAATCCTGAAACAATAAATAATAGACAAAAAGGTTTCTAGAAGGAGTAAAGCTTTTCCAAAAGCAGTAGATTGTTAGGCCTAGTACAAACATAATAAAAAATAGAAATCCCATTAAATTCCTAAAAGTGGAATTGCATGAAAGATTACTGTGAATGCCAGAGTAAGAAATACACAGGAGTATATTTTTTTTCTCCTGTTGGTTTAACTAGCTCATCTAAGTTGCTGCTTATCTGTGAGGGACCAGCATTAATTAGCATCTGCTGAACTGGGCAGACTCTTCAATATACAGACTGCCTATGGGAACAACTATATGAAATTTTATCTCAAGACATTTTTATTAATACAAAATTACCTTGATGTTCTGTTATAGCATTTAATATTTTTGCATCTTGAGGTTTTCAGCTAGCCACTAGTGGGTGATACATAACATGAATGATAGAACTTTAAGTATATCCATCTGGAAAGAGTTGGAACAGCTGTCTATGCATAAGGCAATACGTTGATATGTTACGTTAATTAATCATTTTAATTTCAATTACAGGATGTGCAAAGTGTATCACTGTTTACTGCACAGCAGTATGGCTAACAAATGAGTTGTGAAATCATTGTCCATTTTAACTAGGATGTTTTTATTAAAGGACAGTAGGTATGGCTAACAACAGGCTTCCATATTGTTTCCGTTTGAGGTCTGTCACTTGTTTGTCATGGCACACACTCAATGACTGAATAATAAAGAATATAAACTACATTTTACTATTGCAGACAGATTCAAAGGATAGCTGAGTCCCACCCAGCAGCCAAACAAATTGCTTTTGGGAAACTCCCCAAATCACTTAAATTAAGAAAAGAATAAGTTATTGGATAAAAAGGCTCATAGTGAGTTCAGAGAAAAGTCTCTGCTCTGGAGTCTTCAAACTTTCTGTCTAGGGAAGATTTAGTTTTCAAAGTGTACATCAGAACAGTACGCTGTACCCATGTTTTCTCATTATTACTATTTGTATGAGGATCTATTAATTTTATGTTACTCTGATCTTACGCTTTTTCAGAATTCCCAACATTTGTCAAGATTGTATTTGTATACGACAATATAACAAGAGTATGCTACATAAGCAAACAAGAGTTTTCCAAATTTCCAAATGCTTTTTCCTTCTGTATACATTATTATTAGTGCTCTGGAATTGATGCATGTATGCATCCTCAGATTACCATGTCAATACTGAAGTTAAGTATCTCTAGCATGCTTGCAATTGCAGAAAACTTTTTTCCAGGAATCACAAATGGAAATTCCCTAGATGAGTGATCCTTATTTTCAGCAGTAGTATCATTTAGCTACATATCTGTTTGCAATGAAAAGAAACAACATCTTTTTTCAAAGATGGTTGGAATCTGTGTTTTCCTGAGGATGCCTTTTTGATTCCAAAGTCAGGTGTGCTGATGGATGCAGTCCTTACAATTCTCTTGTTTTTGAAACTTCTCAAAAAATCAGGTAAAGCACTTTATACTTGTAATTTCTACATAGCCAAGACAAACTTAGTTCTCAGGATTGTTCATATTCTCTGCCAGTTTTCTGGCAAAAAATGGTGATTTTTTGACTGACAACAAAGTATTAGTTTTACACTCTAACCTTTTTCAACTGTACCTAGTAAGATTGCTTTTATATGCATTTCTGACCTATATAAGCTATGCTCAATAAAAGATTAATCTGAATACCAGGAAAAAATCTACAAAGAAAACTTAGATATGGAAATAAAGTTGGTTGTTTTTTTTTTTTTTTTTTTTTTTTGCAGCTACTGATGATAATGGCTGTAGTTTTCTTTGCAAGCTTTGGGCCACTCCCAGGATTTGCTTCGTGTGCACTTGCCTGCAATTAGTCTTCTGTCCTTTATAAGGCAGTATCCTTTGTCTTTATACTCTTCAATGAAATTTCTAAAATTTTACCTTTGCTATGTGGTTCATACATGTGTTGCCTTTCTTCATCTTTTTGTATTATGTATGTTTTTTAAGACTGAAACATCTAGAACAGACTTTTGAAAGTTTTGGTATCAGAACCCCCTGACACATATGCACATACACTCTGTGTTTCATCATTACAAGGTTTCCATTAAATCATAACCAAAGCTCCTAAAACTACTGATAAATATACACAGCTCAGATGTCATAATGGCCCTAATCTTTACTTGGTTTTGAATTAAGCTGTTCAAAATTTGTCTCTTTTGAGAGACTGACATGTTCTCTAATTTGCACCAGAAATACTCAAACTAGACATGCAGTAGAGTGCAATGCTGTGAATGGTTAAAGACACCAATGCTCAGTGTAAGCCCAGCACATTCAAAAATTTTCACCAGCTTTGCTCATCGGCAAGTACAAGAAAATAATATAGACTTCTCTATAGACCTTTTGCAAAGCATTTTGAACAAGTATTATTCTGGGTATGTTTTCTAGCTAGTCATTCCTTCTATCAGTACTGAAAAAGGACTGATTTCTTCCCTCATTCATTTATTGTTTGGGAGAAAATGACAATTAGATAGGAATAAACACATGAAGAAAGAGGAAAGTTAATTGCCTGCCTCTAACAGATTTACCTTTGTAACATGCTGATCCCATATGTATTCCACTTTTTTCCAACTTCCGCCTTTGTTTCAGATTTCTTTATACCTCATGAAGTCTATAATGGAAAAGAAATAAGAGTAGAATGTTTCCTTTACACTGTGTGTAAATGGCTGAATTGTACTTACGAACTGAAGGGTCTCAATTCTCTGACCTTAGGTGCAGGAAGGCATGCCCAGCCTCAGTGGAATGCACACAGCGGCAATAGATCCGGAAAACATAAGCTACCATATGGGTATGTATTTTTTAATTATTAAGGGTTTAATATTGAGAGAGTTGTGCATCTGCTCTTCTCTCAATAGTTGTCTTACATATTTATTCTACTCTTCAGTATGTGATCAGTGTCATGGATGTTTTAGTTACCGGCCACTACACTCTTGGACTGTAATAGCTCTTACAGCTGCTGTTTTTGAGGGTTTAGGGCAAGAAGAGCAGACCGGTCCTCTGTCAGTTCTTTCCCTCACAGTGTTGGTTAACAGATGGAATAACTAGCAGTGCTTTTCCTCAAATATATAGTTCCCAAATTCATAGTGACAGTTTTCTTTTTTAGCCATCATTGGCTTAAGATTATTTATCCATGTTCTAGAATGTGTATATATATCATTCTGCCTATTTTATTTTTAGGCTTTTTATTTTGAGAGAATGTTGTTGGAGCAGACTGAGTGCTTTTATGAGAAACCTTAAGTCACTCCTTTTAGGATCTGTTCCCTTATTGTCCAGGTATTCACAAACAATGGTGACCACTTGTCGTGGTTTAACCCCAGCCAGCAACTAAGCACCACACAGCTTCTCTCTTGCTCCCCCGCAGTGGGATGGGGGAGAGAATCAGAAGGGTAAAAGTGAGAAAACTCGTGGGTTGAAATAAAGACAGTTTAATAGGTAAAGCAAAAGCTGCACACACAAGCAAAGCAAAACAAGGAATTCATTCACTACTTCCCATCGGCAGGCAGGGGTTCAGCCATCTCCAGGAAAGCAGGGCTCCATCATGCATAGCGGTTACTTGGGAAGACAACGCCTTCACTGTGAACGTCCCCCCCTTCCCTCTTCTTCCCCCAGCTTTAGATGCTGAGCATGATGTCATATGGTATGGAATATCCCTTTGGTCAGTTGGGGTCAGCTGTCCCAGCTGTGTCCCCTCCCAACTCCTTGTGCACCCCCAGCCTACTCGCTGGGGGTTGGGGTGAGGGGCAGAAAAGGACTTGACCCTGTGTAAGCACTGCTCAGCAGTAACGAAAACATCCCTGTGTTATCAACACTGTTTTCAGCACAAATCCAAAACACAGCCCCGTACTAGCTTCTGTGAAGAAAATTAACCCTATCCCAGCCAAAACCAGCACACCACTCTAGATGGCAGTGTAAATGATGGATGTTAGTTACCATTTAGCCCTGATTCCTTTGGTTCCAAGATCCCTATAGCTCTATATTTTGATCTTTCCAGAACTTGGAACCCACTCAATTATTTTCTTGAAAGCAATATTCGTTTTCCTTCTTCATTAAATTAGAAATTTAGATGCTATCACGAGGCCCTAAGGAGACCTGAACTGCAGGTCGCAAGATTTTGGACTAGATATAAAGTTTAGCTTCAGTTGTTGCTTAAAGTAATTGCAATGATTCTAGCACTACTACAGAATCTAGTCTACATCAGTATCAGCTAGATACTAGCTATTATTGCAATGTAGTCATATTGCTGAGAGAAGTCACAGAATTCATTCTCTGGCTCAGCAGGATTAAACAATGCATATTAGTGAGACTCAGACAGTTATCTCTGAGAATTTAACTGCTTGGAGGTAAAAATTAGTTTAATCTTTATCCAAGTTTGAGGGAGATGTACTAAATGCAACTCAGCTAGCAGTTTGCTTTGTTGTACAATAAAACCCTCACATCCAGCACAGATCCATATATTCTTGTGGTTAGAGAAGAAATCCCAGGTACTTGATTTCCATATGATTATACCAGTAGCCTGTGCATACATGATGCTAGAATTACAGTCTCCTGATGGAAGACTAGGCTTAGACAATATGGTATCTGAAATGGTAGTTGAAATCTAGCAGTATGTTTAATGAGGGCCTTGGGTTTTTGCATGTATTATTAAGAGGTCTACAGTAAAGATCTAGTATTAAGCAGACTCGCTCAAGTGAAGAAAGCGAATAAAGGAACGGGAGGGAGACAGAGGGGTCTGTCACTTAACCATCCCTACCTTTTAGCAGAAAGACAGTGTGCATAGCACTCTGGTGACAGAGTAAATGTGGCTGAAGCAAGCTGTTAATTTTTAGTGAATAAAATGTCTAAAATAAATTGTGATTTATGACATTAAGTATGTGTAACCTCTATATATGCTGAGCTGTTCCTGTAGGTAGGGTATTAATCATCTATTGCAGTTTGTTAATTTCTTTACTTAATTTATCACAGTCTCTCATATTCAGATTGATTCACCACTTTTCCAGTATCATTTATTCAACTGCATTATCATTGATGCATACTGTGGTTCTCTCTTTATTTCTCTATTTTCAGGAACCATGTTGGTCTCTAGAAATTGATACTGATAAGGCTATAACAGCTGGGAAATGAGCCTAATTTGAGCATATATATTCTGAACAGGGGCTAATACTAATTGACCTAAGTGTTACTAATAAAAATATTGTCAGGTGGTGATCTCTTTGCCTTTGCCCTGACATCATTTAGATTAGAGCAGTGGCAGGACTAACTCTGAGCTTCCAACCTGCCAGTGTGTAATACAAGCCTTAAAATACGTGAAACACAAGAAACTCATGTTTGACTTCATACTGTGTCACCATTTATTGACATTAATAGTTTTAAAAGTTTTTCATTAAACAAAATACTAATATTTTCTAAGTTTAGTCATGTACATTTAATCTATTTTCAATTCAAATAATTGACAGTTTCTTGTAAAATCGAGGTAGAATTTATATATTAGGAGAATAGGAAATCTAGGCTGAATTGCACATCTCAAATAATGGCCAAAAAAAAAGCAGGACAGATTTAAACTGCTCTGATATATTTGTATCCTGATTTTATAGAAAATGAAACGTGTCAAAGAAAAAAGAGGAGGAAGAATTCTGAAACTTGAAGATTAATGATAGTGCACTTTCTTTCAGATAAAAAAACCTTGTCATTGGTTCTTGATCCTTATTTTGAAATGGCTTCAAGTGGCTCATCTCCTTTAGTTTGAAAGAGAACTTATGTTTACCTTTCAGCTTCCGAGAGGTGTTAGCTGTTTTTTTTGTATTATTACATTTTTCCTTGTTAATTAAAGGCACAGATACTCATTCCCATTTCGGCACATATTAAGCCCCTGTTGGAGAATGATTCCCCACAGCATCACAGCTCAGAGAAGCAGGTGTTTGACTAATGTTCAGTGAAGATGAAAACATTTCGTGACAGATGTTCAGAGAAAAAGAAAACATAATCATTATTGCTGGGTAATTGTAAATTAATTGAGTTTTGCTTTAATTGTGCCTTAGTCCATAAGTGCTGGAAGGTGGTAAAGCTGTAGGAGAAGTCCTTATCATCAGGTATGTCATCATCATGTATGTATCTTAGTGGTCTGCTGCCTGTACTCCAGTGGAATATAGTCAGACATCCTTTAGATAGTTTTAATACACCAGTGAGGTAACAGCAGCAATCTAACCATAGTAAAGTGAAACTCATTATAGCCTAATTAAACCTTCATTCAGTTTAACCCTAGATTAAACGCATGTACGCAACACTGAAGTCCTCATTGTACAAGGATGTACATGCATTTGAAAAAAATTACTGTTAAGCTGACTCTGCATTCAAGAGCTTGCTAGTTGCTCTTTTGAGAATATGTCTTGAAGACTAAGATTAATGTAAGACGTTTTTTAAACTCCTAATGAAAGCTGTTTGGACCATCCAAATATGGCTACCTAGTAGTGTTTAAATGGGGAACCTTACTGAAGTTGGTTCACAATTTTAGCCTTTTTTGCTGGCAAGCTATTATATTCTAGAAATAATAGGTTAATTAACATATCATAACCATGGGGGAGGTTTTTTTTTGCTTTTTTTCCTGGAAAGAAAAATGACATCTTAACAGATGAATTTGGCAAGCAGCATTGTGTCCTGTGAAGAGATCCTAAGCCAATGTTCTGTTTGAAAACTGGAAAGTTTCTCAAGTCTGTTTACTTGTGACAACTGTTTCTCTAGAAAATAAATTCTAAGGGAGGAGTTAAGGCTATTTAATGGATGTTTTATTTTGGATTGAGTAGAATCTTTCTCCATATTTGTACTTCATTCTCCTGTGACTTCGAAGGATAAGGCATGATAGAATAAAATGTTTTCTTTTTGTTTGCTACCTGACATTTTTGACCTGTTATGCCTTGATGGTGGATCCCTTGTAAGATAAAACTTTTCAGCATGCTCCATTATTCCTGGTTCTAATTGCTCAGATGCTCGCTATTTAAATAATGTTAATTATGATTATTCTGAGAACATGAAAAC
>NW_009208849.1:90320-113977 GCF_000690835.1 Fulmarus glacialis
GGAATTTTTTTTTTTTTGAGACAAATGCTCTTTTCCACTTTGCCAATACAGAAGGGATGTGACTTCTGACACACTCATTATTTTTCTCAAGTTTGTAAATACTTTTTAAATTTTTATTTAAGCCATAGAACTTTCCTGCAAAATACTGCTATTTTACTTCCCTGACAAGGACAAGATTCTGCTTTTAGTGATACTACTCTCTAAAAATAAGTGGCATTAGGGGGGAGCCCACTGAGGTAACATAATTTGAGCATGATAATGCTCTCTGCACTATTAAACACTGAGGGTTTAATTCCTGATCATAATCTCCTCAGTCCAGAAGAAACAAAAGTGCTAATCAATTTTCCTTCTTTATTCTCATCCACTCAAATGGTATTGCAATGAACATACTCCAGAAGGTTCACTGAGACTGTGTTTGAGTTTCTGATCGTTGTATTCATCATTCAGATGAGTCTGGCATAAACAAGACAGGATTAGCAAAGTCCCCATTCAAGGTTAATTCAGAAAGCTACTGTGAGTACTGATATCTTCAGTCATCTTTGACAGGATCAACAAAGTCATACCTTCTTGTATTTAAAATGGAAATGTGTTCTCTGAGACTGGTCTCTCTTACCGGTGTCTGAGACTAGTGGGAAAGTTTGAGGCAAGGAAGACTTACCCTTGGTGGAGGAGACTTAGGTTAGGGAGGATTTAAACAAATTGGATATACACAAGTCCATGAGTGGACCTGACTCAGCAAGTGCTGATGGAGTTGGCTGATGTCATTGCAAGGTCACTCTTAATTGTTTTTGAATGGTCATTGTGTTTGGGGGAGGTTCCTAAGGACTAGAAGAAAGCAAATGTCATTCTTATCTTCAAGAAAGGCAAGAAAGAGGATCTTGGGAGCTACAAACTGGTCAGCCTTACATCAGTCCCTGGGAAGCCATGGAGCAAATAATCAGGGAAACCATTTCTAAACACATTAAAGACAGAAGGTGATTTGGAGTAGTTGGCATGCATTTATGAAAGGAATGTCATGCTCGACCAACCTGACAGCCTTCTGTGAAAGGTTGGCTGGCTCAGTAGATGGGAGGAGAGCTGTGAATGTTGTTTATCTTGATCTTAGTAAGGCTTTTGACACAGTCTCCGAATTGCATCCTCTAGACAAACTTATGAAGTAAGTTATGAATAGAGAAGTGGACAGTGGGGTGGACTGCAAATTAGCTGAACTGCTGGGCTCAAATGTTTTTTATCAGCAGCATGAAGTCCAGCTGGAGGCCAGTCACTGGTGGTGTACCCAAGGGCCGATAGTAGGACCAATACTATTTAGCATCTTCATTGATGACTTGGATGATGGGGGCAGACTGCACCCTAAAGTTTACAAATGATACAACATTGAGAGGAAGGGCTGACACACTAGATGGTTGTGCTACTATTCAAAGGGATCTTGATAGGATGGAGAAATGGGCTGACAGGAATCTCATGGAGTTCAACGAAGGGAAGTGCCAAGTCCTGCACCTGGGGAGGAACAACCCCATGCACCAGAGCAGGACTGGGGACCAACTGGCTGGAAAAGAGCTTTGCAGAAAAGTACTAGGGCTTCCTGGTAGACGACAAGCTGAATATGAGTCAGCTCATGCAGCAACAAATGTCAACAGCATCCTGAGCTGCATTAGGAAAAGCATTCCCAGCAGATCAAGAGAAGTGATTATTCCCCTCTACTCAGGACTGGTGAGGCTGGAGTGCTGTGTTCAGTTCTGGGCTCACCAATACAAGACAAATATGGACTTGAGCAAGTCCAGGGAAGGGCCACAAAGATGATTAAGGGATTGAAAAATCTGCCATGCTGAATGAGCTGGGATTGTTCATCCTGGAGAATACTCAGGGGGGGATATCAATGTGTATAAATAGGTGATAAGGCAGAGAAGAGGAGACTCCTCTCAGTGGTGCCCAGTGATAGGACAAGAGACAATGGGCAGAAAGTGAAACACAGGAAACTGCATTTGAACATAAGAAGTAGCTTGGTCACGTGTGAGAGTGTTCAAACACTGGAACAGGTTTCCCAGAGAGGTTGTGGAGCCTCCATCCTTGGAGGTATTAATAACCTGTATGGATGCGGTTGTGAGCAACCTGCTCCAGTTGACACTGCTTTGAGCAAAGGGATTGGACTAGATGATCTTGAGAGGTCCCTTCCAACCTCAGCTACTCTATGATTCTGTCTACTAATCTAAATACTGTGGCCTTTGTCTTCTTATATTTAAAAATATCAATGCAGTAATCCAAGTTCATTTTCCAATGTGTCCATGTTAAGTTGGGTCAATTTGTGAATAAATGATGAAACCATTTTGGAGGTAAGAATTACAGTTGCCTCTGTCTGATGAATTAGTTTCAGTAAGAAGGATTTGGTAGCCAAAATGCTACCCTGAATACCCCTGTGCAACACTGTGTTTTTTAAAAACTTGCTTTACATCTATGTGCTAACTCTGTACATGTTATGACACCTCAAGTAGCATAATTTGAAAAGGATTTTTAAATGTTCCATTCCAGTGATGTTTACAGATCAATAGAGTAGCATTTTTCTCTTAAAGTTGAATTGGCTCTGCAAAACTGATAATAAAAAAATGTTAAGATACTACTTTAATCATTGAGACTGGTACATGAAGCTGGTTATACACTGGAATTTAGAGGAAAGGACTATTTTTTTATATAGTGACTTTTCATAAATAACTGCAGATAAAACTGTAAGTTAAGTTTAAGGCAAACAACCTACTCAGTGTTTTGAGTATGAAGGAAAAAAATTAGCACAGATTTTTTTTAAAGCAAAACCAGTATCTATCTTAACCAAGAGACACACATTGAGGCCTGCCTCTGCAGGTATAAGAAAGATCTTAACAATCTGGAAGATCTTCAAAAACATGCTGGAAAAGTTGCTGAATCATCATAGGACAGTGGTTGAGAACAATGTTAGTGGTGGCTTGTTCCTGCTCGGTAAGCATAGCAGCTCCTTGTAAGCCCTTGTGTTTCAAAAAAAGGTCACCTAGGAGATTTACCATGCTGTTAAAGCTCCTTTTCATGCCAACCAGCCTAGAAGAAATTGTCACTGGTGAAGACTTGCATAATACAGTCCCCAGTATAGTCCTGAAAAATAGTCTCTATCCATGGTCATGGAAAGACATCAGGCAACCAAAAAAATTGTATATAGCCAGATTGGTTTGATAATTTGTGTAGCTTGATCACACATTAACTGTACATAGTTCCACGTGAGGTTCCTTCTGAGTTTAGCTGAATGATGCAGCTGACGAGCTTGCTTACTGTGTGGGTCTGCAGTGGTTTTTATGCTTACTGATACTCCTGAGCACAAGAGTATTGCCCTAAATTTCCTTGTGTACTAGGCATAATGTATCTGAGAGAAGAGATCTAAGCAGTTCTGACATTTCTTGTGGCATTTTTTTTTGCCTCCCTGAGCCAGAAATATTAAGCTCTGAAATCATCATCTAAAGCTAGAGCTTCTATATAGACCCATGGAGATGCTTCTTTCCTTACACTTCACAAATTTTGTTTCTTCAATGGTATTAACATATGCACTCATCTCGCTATTTTAGTCAGAGTAAATGTTCCAGCACTAACTATGTTCTTCCTGTCTGCTTTCAGCTAAAACTTAAACTGATCATGCAAAAGAAATAGAGAGCTCTTTAGCATGCATTTTAGTGTTTAAGTCATTTTCACTTAAACATATGACTTGAGATTTAATTGGAAAAACTTCAAATATACTTTTTTTTTTTTTCCTGTAAGAGGAGCCAGAGCAATTGCCAGGAAGCATAAGTAGAAAACGCAGAATGATATTTTCAATGGGTGTCATTCAGAGTAACAACGTATTAATAAATGGTGATAATGGCATTTGTGAGATTACTGAAGGGAAATGGAAAAAGGCTTTGTGTGATATCCATGTGTGTTCATAGAGCTCATTGAGTATAGGCTTTTTAAAATTTTTTTACCATTGTAAGAATATCTAGAAGCTTGCCTTCAGGGTTTTGGGAACTGTGTACACATGCAACAAAGCTTTTAGCTGGTTCAAAGAAACCTCAAATAAACTCCATCAATAAGTATAAAATAACAGTTTCAGAATAGAGCGAATTTTGTTGCACAGCTTTTGTAAATGACCAAAAGTATATTTATTACACCAGATGCATGTTTAGCTGTCAGATTGAAAAGCCTGAGTTCTTTCTATCTGTACTGTAAGCATATGCTGGGAGTTGAAAACTTACATGTTCTGATAAGGCCTCTAAAGGACTTTCAATTTTTTTAACTGCTAGGGAAGAATAGACCTCGTTAGCCAGCAAGTAAAAATGAACACTGAACTCCTAATTTAGTTATGAAAGAAACAAAATAAGAAATGCAGAATCATTATTAGGAGAGCTGATAGTGAACCCTCTTTTTAGATTGCCTAACATTTTCCATTGTGTAAGATTTTTGTAATACGTTGGGTTTTTTTCCTCAAAGCTTTAATACCTTATTGTTTTCACCAACCTTTGAAGTTTGTCAGGGTCGAAGACCTGCAGCAAGAGACAGGTCTTTTGTAAATCTTTTGAAATTCTCATTGAATTATAAAATGTTACAAATTACTATTTCCCTTCTTTCATTTGCATTTCTGAAAGAGATTTTTGTAGGCTGCCAAAAATGACTGAATACAAAGACTACAAGTCCATGCTGCTGCTGTGATGGAACAATGTGTATTGGGAACATTCAGGACCTGCAGGAACATCTACAGCAGAAAGGAATGATGCTGAAAGCAAAGTGTGATTGATTCATGATTGATCACCTGACCCAACAATACATCCGTTTTTCCTGAGGCTTCTTAAAGGGTGAAAGAGGAGGGGAGGAAAAGATCTATATACTTCCTTCTGTTCTACCAGACTGAGCACATGACACACTATCCCATTTCCCACGCTAGTATGAAAACCTTTGTTCAAAAGGAAACATTATTTTGATTCTGAAGTCGTGTTTGCAGACGTTATACTACCTTTGTGGTTGCTCATGTGAATTTTATTCTTTTCCTTTGAATCTCTGTATTGTAGTACAGTTGTTAATTACACAATCACGTTTGTTGTACAAGAGCTGCGCATCATTTAACACATGAGATTTTTACACAAGGCAAAAGATTAAATCTTGATGAGGAACTTTTTCTATAAGGTTTTATTTTTAATACAACATCTAACATAAAGAAGGAGCAATAACGTAAATGGAATATTACTCTGTGTTTAAAATACCAATTCTAAAGGAAGAGGCAGCATGAGGAAAATAACAACTGTAATATTTTTCTAGGAAAAATAGTCACTGTTCAGTTGGAAGGTTTGCTCCTTTCCGTAAGGAAAATAGTCTAGAGATGTGGTGGCCTGAGCTGGTAAGGATATCATTCTGCATAACTTATTTCCTACTTTTTCAGTTTTAGAATTATGCAGAATATTTTCACAAAGTAGTGTGAAAATGTAGGAAGAGGTAGGCGGGGTAAGGGAAACATGTTGGGTTGATAGAACAAGTTGGAAGCAAGGAAAGGAAATATTGAGAACTAAGATAAAAGAAACAGCAGTCAGTGAGCATTTAAAGAAAAAGGGATGTGATAATAGGGTAAATTATTATAAACATTTGCAAGTAATCAGACATTAGATAAAATAAATATCAGGATCTTAAATTTTTAATGACTATAAATAATAAGTGCAGGTAGTTAGAAATCAGAAAATTTACAGAACATTTAAACACAGCCGTATATATGGTAACACTTTTGTGCTATTTATTTGAAAACGTGTTCAATTAAATACTTGCAGGAGCATAGTCAAATATTTTTTTTTTTTAATAACCCACAGCTGCAAAGCCTAGAAGACTGAGACCGTGACTGGTAAGGCTGGAGAATCCTCAGAAGGTAGGTGTGGTCACTGGGCAAGACCAGTGTGTGATGGTGTCTGGCACTTCAATCTTCAAGTTCAGTTGTTGATATTAGTGTTTATGAAACAGAGAATGCAAGCAAAGCAGTGTAAACAATCAGGATTCCCATATTTACTTGCTTGATCATATTGGACCTGCTAGTAATGAAAGATACCTGTGAAATGCCTGATGGAATCTAAGCAGAGAAAACATGCATATGGAGAGGCTTGGTGTAATACGCTGTTCGCACTAATTAAGGCAAATTTACATTTACTTCTAATTTTGACACAGATGCTGTGAAGGTTGAGTAATTGATGCATAAATTCTTTTTTCTTTCTGCTATGCAGCTCAGAATGTGAATGCTAAAGCATTTATGATAATGAGTTGAAACTATTTCACAACATTGTCTTATTCAGCCTTCAGTCTCTGTCGTGAAGTTTGGAGGAAATAAGGCCCTAAAAATGCACAATGTTTGAGAGGACAAATGTTTTTTTCCTTATTTTGTTAATAATTCATAATGCATAATGTAAATAACAGCAAGTTATGAAAAATATATGCTGTGATGATGCTGGTTAGGTCATCATTTGGAATGCACTTTGGTGAGAAACAAAATCACAAACTGCATAAATACCTATAACGCACACTGTTCTCCTTTTCTGGGGACTGTATGTTTTTCGCGTTTATTCTGAAATATATAGAAGGTATGACATGATAGAGGTCAAATTTGCAAGTAGGTAAATGGAATGAAAACAATTCCTGATACAGTTAGTAATGTAAAGCAAGAAATGTGTATGGCTAGTCAATCAGACATGCAATTAGCACTTGCATACGCTGATATGCAGCTATGCTTATTTTAGCTATGTCTACTATGCTGTCTCTGCAGCTTGGTCAGGCGTAACTGAACCAATGCTAAGCTATATAGGAAAGAAACTGGATAAGAGAGGGGCTGCAGAAGCAAAGAATGCAGTGTACACTAATGGCCTAAGTATTTGCATAGCTCCTTAAGTGGGATTTTAGTCATACATTTCATATTGGAATTTGTTTTATCCTCCGCAATAGCGCGGGCCTATTGTTTCAGAGTTTTATTTTTTATTGTTTACTGATACACTGGTATTAATACAGAGCTAATGATGATTAACTGTCTGCCTTTGAGGATCATCATGTCATTTGTTGAAACTGACTTACACATTCTGGAATAGTCCCATGACGTGTGCCATGGAGCAAAGCTGTGTGTATAGTTTTCAGTTGGAAAAGAGGAGGATATATATGTCATTCTTGAGGTTCATTTGCAGAGTCTCTGTGAAGATGATCTATAAATTTAAGTCAGAACACAAGTATATGCATTACCAGGGCTGCATAGGGCTGTGGTTTGAAGTTCAAGAGGAATAAAACCATGGACTATAGTAGCTCAGTAGCTCAACATGCAATTATGTGCTATAAAAGTTCCATAGGCTCTGCCTGTACATGATTCTAGATAGCACTGTCACATAATTACATTTTCGAAGTCTGTTCTTGCCAGAAAAGTAATCTGTTGGTACTGCTCATGTAAAAAACCAAACACAAAAAACCCTGCTGATTTTAAACATACTATATTTACTTTCTCAGTGAAATCAAAGGTGCAGATCTATGTGTATATATTTCTATGCAAAAATGTTTGGCATGAGCACTGGCCTTAGAGGGCATAATAATTGAATACGTGAGATTGTTTAAAAATAAACAACTGTTAGGTAGCCTCCCTGATGTTAGTTTTATAAACTGCTGCTGATACCGCAATGACTTGTGTATTTCAAATTAAACCCAGTTTAGGATAATTTCTTTCTCTACCGTTCAAACCCATCAAGTCAGTGTAATTGTCACAGCAGGTTACTAGTGATATGGTAAGAATGCCCAGACTCACCTTCTCTGGAAGGAATAAATGATAAATAGAAAAACTCCCAGCAATTCTGATATAATCTACAGATTTTGAAGAAAGAACATTTTTAATAGGATCCACTTAATATTCTGCCCTTGGTCATCCTCACTGGATTAAAATTTAATCCAATTTCTTAATTAGCATATATCATAACAATATCATGCACAATACGTACATAATCAACAAACATATACACTGTGTAAACAGTATTATGCTCTGTGTTTCTTTGTATCTTCCACTTGAGGATATCAAAGAGACCTACAAATGTTAAATGAAAATAGACTGGTTAAATTCTGCAGGATTTTTAATTTATACCTGAAAATCCCGTATTCTGTCCACAAGATTTCGTGTTACTCCCTTTTATATTCTCTCATATAACAAACAAGAGAATCCTGGGCACTATCATACGCAGATATTATATTTTCTGAGGTATCAATGGGTGAAATCCTGGCTTCATTCATATCAACAGGAATACGTTGAGTGAAGCCAGGTTTTCACTTAAGTTCTTTTTCTGGATGTCCTTTCAACTGTTTTGTTTGGGATAATAATAGGGATTTTTCTGTTGCATATCCCAGGTAAAGTGTCAAAAATGCTTACAAAGTTGCTTCTGATGTGAAGTGAAGATAAACCTTTCCAGGTAAATACCTCTAGGTAAAAATAAATATAATTTACTTTTCTTTGCTAAGAATCTTGTAATCAAAGATAATACATAAGATTAGACACCTTATGCCTGCATGGGAGCTAAAATTAAATACAATTCTTCTGTCAGTCTGTGTATATAGGACAGTCCCAGCAGTGTTTTTCAGCTGTGTGGACAGACCCTTTTCCAACCCTAAGCTTGAGAATGGGAATGCTTCATGCATCAGATTGATACAAGAAGAAAGCTTTTTTAATCTTCTGATTTTAGTTTTTCTTGGATACCTGTTAATGTGCCATTTTTGAGATTGAGCGTTATGATCTTAACCTTTGGTCTTTTAATCCCTTTGATTTTTATATCCATAACATAATAAATAGCTGTCCTCTGAGCAAATGTCACTTTCATCTAGGTTATTTAGACTGCAACAGCTTTGTTTTCAGTCTTTAGAGGATGTAAAGCATCTGTAGTAGCTGTAAAACAGGAGCCAGTTTGTTTTGTCCATGTCTGAATTGATCCTCTTCCATCTGAGAAGCTATAAATGTGAAAATTTAATGAAGTGTAGAAAGAACAGTGGTATTATAAACAGCATTACCTACCTATACTTGATGCATCTTCTCTGTTCTTGTTACAAAACTGTTCAGTTTTTTTCTGAAGTAAACTAGAAATTTTCAGTGAGTGAGTTGAAGACAGAAGGTAGCAATGTTGATCCAACAGCCTGGATTTTAGACAAAGGCTCTGGTAAGTACCCGCAATAGTGTGGCAGCGCCAAAATATTTCTGACCTTTTCAAGTTAATTGTCTTGAAAGTCACTGGTATTCTGGTTTTGTTACTAAATCTTTCCCCTTCCAGTGTTCATAATGTATATGTTTTCTGAGTCACATAGTTTAAAAAATTAGAGATTGCACAATGTGATAGTATAGAAGGGACCTTGATATGAAGCAAGGGAATGATTAGGTAATATCTGGTTACCTTTCTTTTCCTCTGACTGATCTGTTTTCTGATTATTTCTATTACCTCTCTTCTTAAAAATGTAAGTAGTGGACTGTTCTACCTGGGGAAACTTTTGTTAAGGAATAAGGCCATAACTAAGGCTATGGTAAACAGATATAACTGATCACCTTCTTGTCCTTCATATGCCTGGAAATGGTTTCCAGGATTAGTTGTTCTATCACCTTCCCTGGGATCAAGGTGAGGCTGACTGACCTGTAGTTCTCTGTGTCCTCCTTCTTGTCCTTCTTGAAGATAGAAGTGACATTTGCTTTCCTCCAGTCCTTGGGCACCTCTCCCAGTTGCCATGATTGTTTGAAGGTAATTGAGAGTGGCGTCACAATGACTTCAGCCAGATCCCTCATCACTTTTGGGTGCATCCCATGAGGGCCCATAATGAGTACATGTCCAATAGGACAAGTGTTCACCTGATTCAGTCTTCAGATCAAAAGAAAAAAAAATTCATTCACTGATTTCCTACCCCTCCCCCCCTTAAATCTCTAGTAGAGGAGGAAGAAGAGAAATCTAGAAATTAATCTAGAAATTAGTTCTTCAAAGATTTCATCATAAAGAATATTGAGAAGACAGAAGTAGTATCCATGGTCGCAGTTTCTAGGATACCTCTGCCCAAGGTCTTGAAGGGCCATCAGGATGGGTAGGGTGTGTAGTGTTTCATTTAGTTGTTGTGAAGTTAAAAGGGCACAATAAACTTTCTGACAGTCTTGATCTAGCCTGATGTGTTTCTGTTAAGTAAGCACAAAATTTCTTCAGTTTCATTTATGAAGAATCACAAAACATATTTGAGAGAGAGGCAGCAAAGACTCAGATGTAGCTATATAGTTCCTTAAAATCTACAAAGCAAGCAGAAGAGCATTTGTGGTGTACTTGATTTATTGATTTTTATCTACAGTGAATTGACAGAACACTTTTGTCCTGCAGTGCACCTGTTAAAGAAAATATAATTGCAGAGAAGTATATGAAATAGATCATGGAAATGTTTCCTTCTGGTGTTTCTTGTTGGCAGATGTGCTAAATGGTTATTCCTTTCTTCAGATGATTCTCACACTGTAAAATATGACCTGCTTTTTCTCTACTACATAAGCCAGGCAAACTGCCCATGCACTAGCAGAAACAAAATAGATGACCTTTCTGAAACATTGGAATTTATCAGGGCTGTTTAACTGGCACTTCATTTGTGTGTGCTGTAGACATTTGAATTGGCACAGTTTTTGTGACTTTGTACTTCTCCTTTCTCCACATCAAATATAATTTATGTTAGAAATGAGCAGACAGTGAGAATTAATACTGAGGCTTTATTAATCTTTAAAGCGATGGGATCCAGGATTTTTTTTAACTGGGGCAACTATGGATTCTGTAATAGAAAGCATTGCAAGCTAATTAGAATCACACCAATAATTCTGCAAAGGGCAATGGTTCTATTAAGGAAAATCATAGGAGTGGAACACTTCTAAACAATACCATTAGGGTTCTTCTAAGAGGACCCAGTTAATGATACGGAAAGAGGACAAAAATAGATGTTATGTTAGACTTAGGAAAATCTAAAGCTGGGCTAAAAATAGCCTACGCACCTGCATGGAGATACTGGGGACGTAGTCCTCTTCCCATCTCCTCCCTCTCAGCGGTATTTTACTGTTTTGAGATACTGATATAACTGTTTAATAAAGAAGCAGCTGTGGAAATAAAAAATAACATTACCCTGAATATATTCTTTGCAGTTTCAATTGAAGGAGATAGCTTCTTTTTCTATCTAATTCAACCCTGTTTCTTACTCATTAATACTTTGGAATTTGTAGATGAATGAACATAGGCATAATAACTTAGAGGAGTGGGTTCATTTAAATTTCTAAATGGGATTGTATGTGCTGTTTACTGTCCTCTAAAGATCAAACAAATCGAATAACATGAGTCTGAGTGATGACAAAATATTACTCTTGCATTGTTGAAGCCAGATATTCTTTAAAAAATATTCAAGGAAAAAATAATTAGTCCACGTCTAGGGACTGCCACACAAACGTCCTTCAGTGAAAAATTACTTACGCATTCAATACGTCTTGAAAGGCTTTATTAAAGCATAATACAAAATTCTCTCAGAACACTGACACATGCCAGAGGGCAGATTAATGAGAACTGGATAGCCAAGCCACCTGCCTGATTTCTGTACTGACAATTTGCTGGAGTTTTAAGAAATTGCTGAATGACTCTGTAATTTTTCATTGCCAGAAGTACAGAGTCTCAGACTTTCCTTCACTTCCTGTTCAATATAAAGGGTAACAAGAGAAAAGCAGTCTTAGCTGCAGGGACACTTGTACCACTTCTGGCTGTAATATCATGTCCTGGTTTCAGCTGGGATAGAGTTAATTTTCTTCCTAGTAGTTGGTATAATGCTGTGTTTTGGATTTAGTATGAGAAGAGTGTTGATAACACACTGATGTTTTAGTTGTTGCTAAGTAGTGTTTACGCTAGTCAAGGACTTTCCAGCTTCCCATGCTCTGCCAGGTGCACAAGAAGCTGGGAGTTTGGGTCAGCCAGGACAGCTGGGACAGCTGACCCCAACTGACCAAAGGGATATTCCATACCATATGATGTCATGCTCAGCATATAAAGCTGGGGGATGAAGGAGGAAAGGGGGGGACATTCAGAGCGATGGTGTTTGTCTTCCCAAGTAACCATTATGTATGATGGAGCCCTGCTTTCCTGGAGATGGCTGAACACCCGCCTGCTGGTGGGAAGCAGTGAATGAATTCCTTGTTTTGCTTTGCTTGTGTGCGTGGCTTTTGCTTTACCTATTAAACTGCCTTTATTTCAACCCACGAGTTTTCTCACTTTTACTCTTCCGGTTCTTTCGCCCATCCAGCTGCGGGGGGAGTGAGTGAGGGGCTGTGTGGTGCTTAGTTGCCGGCTGAGGTTAAACCACGACGTATCAATATAGCTGTCACATTTGTCACCTGACATGGCAATTATGTGTATCTCAAAGAGGAGGCACTTGGTTTGCTGTAGGGTATTGTGGCTCCGTATTCAAAGCTGCTTAGCTAGAGTCAGAAAGATTATTATAGAAATTGCAATTAATTACAAAGTTGACACATAGCATATCGTGATCAAAAGTGATATATCTCTCACTAGTTTTCTGAGCTCTTCAATATTTAATAAAGCTATGCTGGTTTGAAGAGGTACACTAGTAAAACACTTCCTCTGCTGTGGTTGGTTGTATCATAATATCATTTCAAAGAAAGAAAAAAAGACTAAAAATCTTGCAGGTTTCATTGGTGCTTATTTCTCAACTTTTCAGAGGTGTCTCTGGCAAAATGCTATGAAAATTTTAATTTCCCTCCCAGAGAAGCACTGTGTTCCTTTCTTGCATTTACTCCATTCTTCTTATTTCTGTTGCAGATGGAAGGGTCCTTCTACATCTCTCCTCGTTATTGACTAATGCTAACTGGTCGCAATCCGAGGTAAAGAAAGATACCTCTGGTGCTGCTTGTCAGACTATCAGAATCAGCCATCTTCAGTGCAGCTGCAAGGTGCAGGCTGTCTCAGTATCATCATCTGGCTGTCATGGTAAAAGGTTTGTCTGAGGCAGAAGCTTTATCTCTGGTAGCTGGTCTTGGAAATGTTTTGACAAACTAGCAGCTAATGTCTGTCTACTACTTCCGAGTGTTTATAGGGGTGTTACTGTGACAGGAATGGCAGTAGCTATCCAGGTCTCAGTCTAATTTATGTAGTGATTATCAGGTGATAAAGGTGAACAGACTTTTAAATAGAAATATTTGGGGAGAAATAGCTGATGAAACCTTTCTGCTGTATAATTAATGAGACTCATCAGAGTATAGAATCATAGAATCGTTTAGGTTGGAAAAGACCTTCAAGATCATGAAGTCCAACCGTTAACCTGGCACTACCAAGTCCACCACTGAACCATGTCCCTAAGCACCACATCTACACGTCTTTTAAATACTTCCAGGGATGGTGACTCAATCACTTCCCTGGGCAGCCTGTTCCAATGCTTGACAACCCTTTATCTTATGGCAGCTTAAAGTACTGAGAATGACAAATATGAGAAATTTACCTCTAAATCCACTGGTTAGAGGTCTGGTCCTCATTTCCTCTGACTTACAGATGTGATGGCTTGTTGAATATTCTATATAGAATGATCTGAGGAGAGTTATAACCTGTATCCTACTACACAAGTCGTCATATTGCAAAAAAAACGGTAATTGGAACGAAGTGCTGTCGTAGACAGCTGCCTCAGTAGAGACTCTAGGAAGAAACGGAGACTAAGCTCCCTTCTCAATTCAAGCTGCAGTTCCTTTCTGCATCTACATTATTAGCATATTTCCATATCTGTATTTTAAAGCATGAAGCCAACACTGTCAACAATTTCCTCATGCTCTGGACTTGCAGATCATTTGCTGGAACCATTACTTCACCAACATTTTTGAATGCCCTTGCTTTTCTACTGGGGTTCCATTTTTGTGTGATCCTTTCTGTGAAGTTTTCCTGCATGATTCTTGTCATTCACCTTTTTATTTTACTACTGCTACCTTTTTTTTTTTATTTAAAGAGTGGAAAAGATCCCGATGCCCACAGTTGTTGAAAAAGGTTTGATTGAGGTGAAAATTCCCAGATTTTTTGCTAAAGACATCTCAGTGGCCAGAAATCAGACAGATAATATATGTTGCCATCCCTTTGTAATTCTGTTCTACAGTGTGAAATCAGGGTACGTCTCCCTACAAAAGGGCGAGATTCTATCTGGAAACAGATTCAAACTCATGCAACCTTAGATACGGACTTTTAGAACAGAACAGAATAGACTAGAATAGAATAATTTCAGTTGGAAGGGACCTACAATGATCATCTATTTTGGCCAACCTGAATTTGAAAGCATTTAAACTCAAGTGGGTCATCATTGCCCACAGGTTGGAGTAGGGTGTGCTAAAGGTTTAGTCTTCTAATTTAAGAACTATTTAGGTGTACCCCCAACTACAACTTCCAAAAAAGAACTGGTTTCCCTATCCCAACTCTCCAGAAAAGTTGGCATCTTTCATTCCTTAGGCGCAGGAAATTCATAACAGGTTTCCTCCCAGGGCTATAAGAGTCTGACTCCTGAATCTGGAGGATTTTTTTTACTTTCTTTTCAGGATTGTCTGTGATTTGGTGCAACTGGTCTTTTTCCTCTCTTTGCTACCTCTATGGAATTCATCACTTGATGGGGAGCAGTTGTGATTTAATATGGTATAGGGAATTCAAACTGAATTATAATACATTCATTCTCACCATAGGACAGGGTGAGAAGCTTCCATCATGCAGACCAAATGTGTCATACCAGAACAATTAATCTGGCTTGCTCCCACCAGTCTCCTTCTCAGGCGCCCCTCAGAAGACAAGAGTCAGTGGGCTACAGGCAGAATAACTTGTGCTGGCAGTGTATTGCTTGCCACCCTGTTCCTCGGTAACCTTGCTCTCTCTGCTCCTCCCATCCCCATCACACAACTGATGGGTGACATGACAGCCATTCTACAACTGCAGTTCAGGTGATGGGTGCAGATTTGGCTATGTGAGAAGACTGGTTGTCAAGCCATGACATAGGGACACTCTCAATGCACCATAAGATGGGTGCCTGTTACATGATCAACATAGCATATTCTCCATCATGTGATCAATATGGAATATGCTGATATTTTTAGTGTAATTGTGGCATAACTTCACCTATGTAAGAGGGGATGGATGGGGAGATCTGGCCCCAAGTGCCTCCATCGAAGCCTGTGTGGCTTGCTTGCTCAAAAAGTAATTCACCCTATTGTAGAATACAAGGTCTGCAGAAACTGTTTTCTTCTTGTATTTACTAGGAGATCTGAAGAAAATGGCTTAGAGGAAGCAAATTTATTACTGTTCCTCTCAGTTCAGCCGGAGAGATTGCATCTAGTTCAGTTCTTGCCTACAGAGCTGGTCTCAGGTCAATGCATACACAAATTAAAATTCCCAAATGTGACAGATGGTATTTGTTTTGTGTGCATGTTCTCAGTTGCATGCTGTGTCCCTTCAAGAAGAAACTGGAAAAGGAGGGCCCTTGGAAAGGACAGCAGGGGGTGGCTGTGGCTCTGGGGAGCTACTGGGCCGGTTTGGGGGAGAAGGTTGCAGGGCTGGCAGGGCTGGCAGGAGGAGAGTCACAGTGCAGCCTGGGAGGCTGCAGCCCGCAGGGACAGAGGAGGAGTCAGCAGGACCCAGAGGTAACCGAAGGAACTTCCTCGGGATCAGAGGAGACTGGCAAAGTTCGATGCAGTTCAGAAAGCCACTGAGCTGTCCAAAGCTATGCCTACAAGCAAGGATCTGTCTCCAGTGACACAATGGGCAGAGGGGAGAGCTGTTTATGAAACAGTTTTATTTTCATACTGTCTGATGTAGTCACTTTGAATTTTTTACACTTTAAAAGCTGAGTTGCTTATATTTTTTTTTATATAACCTGTACCTTCTTCAGTTTAGAAGTCTTTTGTCTTCTTAGGTTATCTTGCTATAGAAAAAGGTAAATCCGGATCAAAGCTCTAACCAGTACTAGCTTCCTACAAATCAATCATTTCTGGGCATTTATTATTTTTATACTTCCTGTCTGTAAAGGACACCCTCAGCTGATCTTTGTTGTGGCTTTCTGTTGGTTTTGGCATGATGGTGGAACTAACAACAACTTCCTGAAAGTTAAACCTTTGCTCTGCAGCTTCTGCTATATTAGTGCTTCCTTCTACACCAACACTGTGTCTTGTTTCAATGACTTCTACAGAAAATGCATATTTTTTTCCCTTTCTGGCCTCTGTATTTTTCTTAGCTACTCTTCTGTTTATGTGCTTAAGTCTGTAAAAGATTTGGTGGCTCAGCTTGTTTGAAGTATCCAGTTCTTCTTTTCTTTATGGTGCAAACAGGAAGAGACCTAAGGAATATAGTTGACTTTGACCTATTGCGGGCAACAGGGTTCTTCCTGTGCTTCAAAAAATATGCTAGGATGCATGGATTATGAGAGGAAATGGAGTCTAGTGTCTTGAGGATAGATTTCTCAGTCATATGTGGGACTAGAGAAGTATTTATATTGTCACTTAGGACTAAGATGGATTTTTTTTCCTAGCTCATTCCAATCCTTGCTGCTCAGCTCTGGGTTTTCTCACACCCACTTGTAGCATTCACAGACTTGCACAGTCACACATAAGTGAGACAATCTGCATGAAAAATTAATAGTAGTTTTTTATATCATGACATTATTTAGGGCTTTAGGGAATGTGTTACAGTCACTTGTTATGCAGCAGTGCATCTTATCAGCAGGTGCCCTTGCCGTGTTCAGCAAATGATACTTCTATTCTTTCGCTGGCAGGTGGTCTCAGAACTACAAGTGTTCAGCGCATCTGGCCCTAGTGCTTGGGGACCGCATCAGCATAAAGACTGCCGTTTCTAATTACTAACAAATCAGGAAGTGCAGCAGGAGGATCCTTCCAGTCCTGACTTCTCTCGAGTCATGTGCTACTCCTGAGCTGTAGCAATGTGTAATTAGCCAGTTAGTGTTTGTTCTCTGCAAATCTCCCTTCACAGGACCTTTCAAAAAAGGCTCTGCCTCATCTTTAAGTATATTCTTGCTGGGCTTTTCTCATCTAAAGGAAATATGACAGGAAGATAAAGAATTAGAGCTGTAAAACATCCAGATAAGGAGACAAAAGACAGCGAGTAAATCATCAGTATTGTCTGTTGATTCAGACAGGTAGTACAATATGAAGAGACAGTGTTTCACAGTCATTGTCAGTCCTAAGGTTGAAAAGCCTTAAGCCAAGGGTGTAAAAGGCACATCCAAACATTAGAGCATAATCTCCAATGTAAGAAGGACCTGGAAGGCATTATGAGGACTTGACAACTACTGTCCTTGTCCATCATGGCCAGACTGCTTAGTGCTTGTGAATATATGGATATGAAAGAATGATCATGAAAGAATGGTCATAAAAGAATGAATGAGTTAAATCCATGAGAGAAGGACTGTGAGTGAGTGAAATTAGTTTTGACTGAAATAAAATTCCCTTTCCTTCCTTTATGGTCTCCCACTGAGTTTAGTCACAATACTTCTGCAACACCAGCACCATAAGTTAAATTCAGAAACACAACCATTTGTACGTTGTATTAGTGTTGTGGTTTAACCCAGCAGGCAGCCAGTGGGATGGGGGAGACAATCAGGGGAAACAAAAAAAGTAAAATTCATGGATTGATATAAAGACAGTTTAATAGAACAGAAAAGGAAGGGAAAATAATAATAATTAATAATAAATAGTAATAATAATCATAATGGGAGAATATACAAAATGAGTGATGCACAATGCAATTGCTCACCACCCGCCGACCGATACCCAAGCAGCGATCACTACTTCGTGGACCATGCCTCCTATTTAGGAGCATGACATCATATGGTATGGAATACCCCTTTGGCCATTTGGATTAGCTGTCCTGGCTGTGCTTCCTCCCTCTGCAAGCTTGTGCACCTGGCAGAGCATGGGAAGCTGAAAAGTCCTTGACTATGTAAACAGTAATTAGCAACTAAAACATCAGTGTGTTATCAACATTCTTCTCACACTAAATCCAAAACACAGCACTAGGAAGAAATTTAACTCTATCCAAGCTGAAACCAGGACAATTATTAACAGTGATATTATGACATTTAGGAAAGGCAGGAGAAGAGGCTCATAATATTTAAATATTGAGTAAGTGTAATTCAAAGCTTAAGAATGAAGAAGCGGCAGGACAGCATTATTGTTCCTTTCCTTGACATGTCAGTAGATAGGTAAGGAGGTCCTGTCACTATTAATTCAATATTAAAAATACATATTCTGTTGAGAGGTGGCTGCTTTTATTAACAGCAATTAACAGCAAGTTCATTTTTGAGGAGAAGCAATGCCACATTTCCAAAAGTGCATTGCTTATGGTTGTATCAATTGTTTGTGTAGCATTTAATTGTCATTGTTTGCTATGTTTCTCAGTTTGAACATAGTATTAGCCTGTAGTGTCGAATCCACAGTTCTCAGTTTGATTTTGGGTCAAATATTGGTGTAAAGTAGATCTGTTCAGCCACAGCCTTAGAATGTTCTCACTGCTTAGCATTTGTTGAGGCTCTGAGTGTGTGTTATTGACGTGGTTTAACCCCAGCCAGCAACTAAACACCACACAGCCACTCGCTCACTCCCCCCACCTCTAGTGGGATGGGGGAGAGAATCGGGAGAGTAAAAGTAAGAAAACTCATGGGTTGAGATAAGAACAGTTTAATAATTGAAATAAAGTAAAATAGTAATAGTAATAATACTAATGATAGAATATACAAAGCACGTGATGCATGATGCAATTGCTCACCACCCGCTGACCGATGCCCAGCCCGTCCCCGAGAAGTGATCACTGCCCCCCAGCCAACTCCCCCCAGCTTATATACTGAGCATGACGTCATATGGTATGGAATATCCCTTTGGCCAGTTTGGGTCAGCTGTCCTGGCTGTGCTCCCTCCCAACTTCTTGTGCACCTGGCAGAGCATTGGAAGCTGAAAAGTCCTTGACTAGCGTAAACACTACTTAGCAACAACTAAAACATCAGTGTGTTATCAACATTCTTCTCATACTAAATCCAAAACACAACATTATACCAGCTACTAGGAAGAAAATTAACTCTATCCCAGCTGAAACCAGGGCACTTATTTGTGTGCAGAAAATAAGTGCAGAAAAGGAGACATGCCTGCATTCACACACTGAAGCAAGAAGGAGAGAAATGGGGTCATGAACTGGGAAACACAAGGGTGTTACATCTAGACCACTGTCCTAGGCTGATGAATTTCCCCTAAGCACGGTGGGAAGGACACTGTTGTGGTGCTCAGCACCGGCTTTATGAAATGCCATGTGCTCTTTACAATGTCACAGACCCCTCTGTGCCAATGGGAATTTTGCCTGCTATGAGCCATTACTACTGAGGTCACCATCTGCTTGTTTCTGCTTCTGGGTGAAGGGAAGGACTGTCTTTTTTCACATGAAGTGGATCTGCAGCCAATGTTTGTTTTTTAATGTCTTTATTAAAGGAAGAGAAAGAGCCTACATCAAATCAATAATTATCCTAGAGGCTTTGTGCCCATAGTGACACAGGAAATGCTGTCAGACTGTGCAGTTCTGAAACCAATAGTGGGAGTTTATAGCATTTGAAAAGGTGACAGCCCAAACTCTTCCTCTGTATTACAGCTCTGTGAATGTACAGGAAAGTATTGACCTCAAAATATTAGTCACTGGCACTCATGTAGTATCTTCTACAACACAGGGTATAATGCTGCTTTCTGATATGTGTTTGAGTCTTCTCTATATGGTCATTTGCACTCTCTTTGCAGAGGTTTAAAACATAACCATTTTTATTTTCTAATGTTGCATCTTGCTTGTGCAGGAACACTAACTATAAAAGATGCAGAGCAATTGAGAATGAGTTTGTCCAAGTCAAAACAGTCAGTGACTGTCATCAGCTTGGAGAGACATGCAGTCTCCACTAAAGTATCACTAGCCTTCAATTTAATCCAGGACCAAACACTCTTGAAATGGATATTAACACGGAGCTTGCAAAATGAAATGCTGGACAGTCCTGCCTTTTTCCAGGAAGGAATTAGCAAAATTGTACCTCGCAGCAGAAAACAATACGATTAAACAAACTATATTCTGTTTTGTTGTTGCAATGTACTTGTAGCAATGATGTTATTTAACCCTCCGGTATGAAATTGTTTTATATTCAGTCTCACGGATTTTTTTTTTTAACCAGCTGCTAGATTTTTGTTATATTAAAAATACTAGAGAAGTTTGAATCATCTGCTTCTACAGCGTATGCAGTTTCTCGTTTTCTTTTTGATGTTTGTCATCATACAACTGAAGAGGATAAACTGAGAACAGAAAAGTGTTCACTATTACAAGGGCCATTCTAAGTATAAGAAAACAGATTGGTGTTGAAGGGAGGGAGGTTCAAGAGATGAAAAGGATGTAGCAGACTAAATAAAATTAGTAGCTAAATTCAAGTGAAGATTTCTGTGGAAAATTTTCAGGGAAGATTTTTCAGACATTTAAAAAAGGCTCCTCTCAAGTATTAGAGGAAACATGAAAGAAAGTATAAAAGATAATTGGCATCGTTAAGTAGGTGTTAATCTTTTAATAATGAATAAATGATTATAAGTAAGAGTCATTAATAGAGTTATGGCTGGTATTAGGGTTAAGATAGCTGGGGAGTAATTTTCAGGCACCATGGAATATGGCCACAAGTTCTTAGTAAAAGGAGGATGGCCAAAGTACCGATGTGCACCATGGCTTTTTTACCTGCATTTGAGAGCATAGACAAAGATCAATTTATTGCTCTGTAGACTGTGTTGGGGAGAGAACTGGCACTGATGTGCTCTGGAACTAGGATCCATAAAGTGTGCTACTTTGCTTTTCTGATTCCACCTTATCACTGTACAGCACAGCTCTGGCAGCTAACAGGACTCAGACCACGAGCTTTATTTTTAATCAAAATACCTTTTTTTTTTTTAAGAGGATCCTAGCTAATAAATGTGTAAAGAGCCATACCAGATCCTCATTACTTCCGTTTTTCCATTTGGTAGCGCAGGCATGTTTCATGTATATGGAAAGATAATTCAGTGCATTGTTCAAGCGAGTTTTCAGATGCATGTAGCAGGACTAGGGCTATCAGGGAATAATGTGCACTTTCATTGGTAAACTGAGCACTTTTAATATAGGTAGCAAGACACAGTAAACATGCAGGTCTCTCATACAGTTTTTCTTACTGCTTTTCAGATTAAAGCAGCAGCATAACATCTTTCTTCTGTATTGTAACAGAATGTTTAATTTAAGACTGAGTGCTGCTTTGAGGTACATTTTGTATGAAAGATCATTCACAGAATAATATTGCTGTGTTTTTACTCTGTCAGGTCCAAGAAGCAAATGGAGACCCGGGAGATATATCACAGAGGTGGTTTGAGGTGAGAGTTGAATAAGGTAAATAGCAGATCCAGTATTCAATCACTGGGATGAAACAAACACTGGGTGCCTGGGACAAAAACCGGGGAAGTGTATTTTTCTTCGAGTGTTATTGTGAGTTGCACCCCCAGTGTTAACCTAATCTTTCCTACTGCAGTTTCTGTTCATTTTAAGAATTGTCTAGCTGAAGTTTTAATGGGTCCCCTACTCCTTTCCAGATGAACGTTTATTGACTCATTACAGGAATTTTACAAGTAAAAGCTATGTTGGGCATTATTCACTATTTTCCATCATGTTCTAAAACCGCTTAAATGATCAACAAAGAAATTTTAATAGTTCAGCTGACATTTAGCTTTTGAATATTGTCATGAAACAACCAAACATTTCTTCTAATGACTTGTCTGGGAATCCCAGATAAATAACAGGGTCAGGGATGAAATACATTGTTCTATTAGTCTGTTTGCTTATTTGTTTAGACAGATAAACTGAGTAGTTTAAACAACATGCGTAACTGTAGACCAAGAGTCCACCAAATCTGAGTATTTTTACTGTCTTCCAGATGTCATTTTCAGAAATTTAGTACCTGATCATTGCTAGCTGAGGTCAAGAGAAAGATTTTGCAGTGGTATCAGACAGAGCTGCATTATGCCTTTTGTGCCGGTAGAAATTCTGTTTAAGATGAAAGCAGCACAGAATACTAGAGCTCAGTATGTCCCACTTTTGTGACTGGCTGGAACGCAGGGCTGCTCCTAACTTAAGTTAGAGCAGCTGGTGTTTCTCCTTCTGTAAAAGTTGGGTTCTTGTTTGCCTGCCAATTTGCCTCCCAGCTTTTCCCAGGAAGTGGAGGACAATCAGAGAGACGATTACAAGTCATCAGTACTGGAAACATCTCTACATTGCACCATATTCCTCTCAAATACAGGAACTAATATGCAGATGATGGAAAAATTAAACCTCTGTTGCGTATTCTTACCTGATGTCTCTGAAGAGTGAAATGATGGCTTTTCACACTTTGCTATCTTTTTATGCCATGTGTATCACCTTATAGCCATATGGCTGCCAAGAACTTCTGATACCAGTAGTAGTAAGGATAGGACTTACGTTTTTATATTTCACAGAATCACAGAATGGTTGAAGGGAGCTCTGGAGATCATCTGATCTATTTGCTGCTCATGAGTTAACAAACGGTCACATCTGTAAAAAGGTTTGAGAGCAGTGAACGTAGAATGAGATTAGTATTAACTGCGACTATTTTTATTGATAATATGCTATATAATATTTTATGACAGAAGTGGAAAAAGTGAAAAAAACTTTTATGTGTAATCATTCTGAGTTGTTTTCTTTTTATTGCCTACTTCTATCAAGTAAGCAACATAAATAAGGACACTATCTGCATGTATGAATTAACAATGTCTCTGACTTTTAACTGTGTATTCCTAGCTTAACAGAAAATAATATCTGATAATGAATAAATAAATGAATACATTCAAAGCTGTACAGAAACCATTCACTACCAGAGATGAAACTTACCTTGGCTTCCAGCCTTGATAATGGTCCCATTTGCATGTTTGATAATAACATTGAATTGTCTTCTTTCATAAATTATGACAAGAACTAACTCAATTTAACGCATGGGCTATATCAAAGATTCCAGAAAGACTGTATTTTTAAAATTGAGTATCCATCACGTATATTAAATTGCTCACTGTCTTCTGCAGGTCAACCAATGACCTGCATACACAGAACATCTGAATCAACTTGAAGATACTCAGTTTTCCTCACTGACGTTGTTGTTTCCTTAACAAACGCAGATTTTGATAAAGTTTTTCAGCATTACTTATATTTAGATGATTAAAAGGATACAAGAGATAAGATGCTTCACAGCTGATACACCTGGGGACCCAGAGACAGGCAAACCCACTTTGAAGATGGGAAGCACAGGCGAGTTATTGAACCTCTCTATGACCCTATTTTTCTCATGAGTAGTATGCAAAGATTCACTAATCAGCATTTATGGACTGATTCCCAAGCATTTCAGGAAGCATACATCATGGATGCTTCATTTTTTCTCCCTTTTTGCCTTTGATTATCAGACCATTACTAGCTAAATCTATTGAAGGAAGTAAGCAAACGCTCTTTTTGTATTTAAGAATATGTAAGAGAGAGAGGCAAACTGCATACCTGCCGGAGTTTATTCGGGTCTGTATC